>NC_089236.1:76061519-76274964 GCF_963924675.1 Phocoena phocoena
ATATACACAAAATATACAAATTCAGCCTACTGTTTATGCAGAACTGACTTATCCGTCTTTACCACTGGTGTACATATTTACATGTAGTAGTACTGTATCTATATATTACATACTACTTTATAATACTGTACACAAACACAAACATATGCTCACACAAACATACCAGACACTCTTGGAGACCTTATTCCATATTTATCGATTGAATTGACTACTCTACTTTCTACTATTTTAATGCTTTAACTCCAGGAAATCTAAATAACAATTAAAAAGCAAATTAATAATTACGGGATTGTTGACAAAGTTTACTGTAATCAAACCCTTACAACAAAGATTTCAGTAGAAAAGGATTTACGAGAAACAGATTTAAAATTGATATATGGGGATTAGAATAATGCGATATTCCCTAATTTTTGGAACTTTCATGCATCAAAGACAGTGGCTTTTGTTGGGCTGTCGTGGAGGCCCGTGCACTTTCTAGTACGTCACTTTTACAGCGTTACTTCCATTTTGTCTTCAAAAGTCAACATTTCTATTAGATGTAGATTCGCCACTATAAGAAGTTGTAAGAAAGTAATACATTGAGAAGTAAATTGCCAAAAAGTAACCACTAACCACTTCGAAAGGTGTTCTTCTAGCCATCAGACAAAAATGGCTTTAAACTGACTCTCTTTTGAAATTCTTAAAAGAACAATTGGTTTAACTAAATTTTAAGCTTGCTTATTAATAAAATCTGTATCCTTGCATAACACTTAATCAAAGCTCAAATATGTTTTTGACAATGGTAATATTATTTAAGTGACACATTCAGTTTCACTGATGTTTTCACACCTCATTCCCAGGTGTTGCTCTCATCACCTCTTGGGGAGAATCAGCAGTTAAACCTGGTTCATGCCATGATTCTCAAGGGCAGCTGCCCAGTAGAAGCTGTGAGCAGAAAAGAAGAGGAATGCTCTCCCATTTGAGCCGACAACAGAGGGTTTTATTTCAAATTAATTTAGTTCTTACTATATTCTGCAACCTCAATATTATTATACACAATTTATAGATGATGAAACAGTCCAGAAAGAGAAAAGCCGCCTCCAACATGCTGGAGTTTGCCCGTTACTCAGCCAACCCTTGGCATTCTGCTGTTGAACCCAATTTCACAGACCATCAACATCGGACGAGGCCACTCTGTGACCGTGACAGACAAGAGAGCTCTGTAACCGTGTCTGAACACAGACAAAGCATGGACATTGGGCAAACCACAGATGGCCAAACTTTCCCTCTCTGTGCTGGCTAATATGACTGGCTACTACTTTCTTACAAGTTACAGCTTAGTTCACCCTTGTCTTCCCTGTTTCTAGATAAGATTTATTAAGATTTCCAATCATAGAATCCCTCACCCCTGTCTTATGTCCTGCTTCTTGTCAGCAAAGCCCTACTTCTTAAGCCCTTTCCAAGTCACCTAAGACACACACCTAAGGCACATCACCTTCACATCCCAAATGTCTTGAGAGGCGGTGGTTTTGAGTCTCCTTAATGACTTTCCTGAAAGTCAAGTACCAAACCACAAAAATACCTGTATAAAGTTAGTACTCATTTTTGTTTCTCTCTGGAGTTAATATATCTGAACCATATATGCATTACTTTCTAAAGTGATCTTTAGAAAAAGCTTGTTTACTGCAGTATCTAAAGCTCACTAATACAGAATCAATCCCCAGAGGAATAAACATTAGACCTGTATTAAATGTCTTTTGATTTTTAAATATATTTAGGTGACCTATTATAACAGGCATCAAAATAGCATTGCTTGACTTTATTTCAGAACAATATGTCTTCCCATAACAATACTTTCAAAGTAAGCATTTTAAAAAATTCATTGTAGTATGAAGGATTTCATAAGGACTGAATGTAAGACAACATCACTTTTTTGAGGGCTAACTTTTGGAAAAAATAAAGCTCTCTTTGATATTTGGGCATAACAGGTAGTTACTGATAACTGCACACTTACCATAACTCTCTCCTAGATGCTTTGTGGGAAAATAATTTATCAAAGTATTAATTTGGTTAAGAAAAAAACTATTAAGTTATTTGTTCAACTTTTTTTTTTTTTTTTTTTTTTTTTTCTCGGTACGCGGGCCTCTCACTGTCGTGGGCTCTCCCGTTGTGGGGCACAGGCTCCGGACGTGCAGTCTCAGTGGCCGTGGTTCACGGGCCCAGATGCTCCGCGGCATGTGGGATCTTCCCGGATCGGGGCACGAACCCGTGTCCCCTGCATTGGCAGGCGGACTCTCAACCACTGTGCCACCAGGGAAGCCCCAAATTTTCTTCTTTTGAAACCATTAAAACCTACAGAAAAGTTGCCTGCATGATATTTTTTGTGTTGTCCTTATGCCACAAATCGTTCTTCTCTTCCGTTCCAAGCCCTTCGTGAGACTTCTGTCTTGCAGGATGTTTGCATCATAGGAAGAGGCGCAGTAGTTGTTTAAGACTAAAGCATCCTAGCCTTTCTTTTCATTTTCCCTGAAGTCTGAGCTAATTAAGGGTCTATCGCTATTGTAACAGAGGTGAGAAGGGCCTTGAAGGATGATAGTAGAAGTAATAATAGAAAGCCAAACTATTGTCTCAGCCTGGTAAATGATGGAGGTGCCTGAGCAGAGGAGACCCCATGTTCTCCTCCTCATAGTGGCCCCCTGTCCCCCTGGAGGTGGCGGGTCATTTGGGGGAATGGCTGAAGGTGCATCAAGGAATGCTCAACCAGGAAGAGAATTGGGACCAAGGCAGTGGAACCACCCTGGACATCAGACTTTATGGGACGCACTTCAATGGACAAGGGGTGTTTTGGTGGCTACTGGGCCACTGGTGACTATTCGTTCAGCATAAGAAATGTGAGACCTCTGAGTGACCCCAGGTTTAGGGGGACCACTGGGCCAGTTATAAAGTTGAAGATGAGACTTATGCCTTTGATTTGATTTAAATAAACGTAAGGTAACTTTTCTTGCACACACGAATTGTTTGAGAAAGATTTACAACTTCCGTGTAGCAGTGTGATAAAAAGGCAGAACACATTGTTTTATTTAATAAATCCTATCTTTGTTTTCTCAGAGAGTTTAGGTAATTTGCTCAAGGTCACACAGCAAACAAATGGTTGAACCTATATTCAAACCTTGGTCTGTCTATCTGATCTAAAGCCCAGAATCCCTGCACTTAGCAGTTCACTCCAGTTGAATATGAGAAATAAATGTACCCCCTCTAAATGGAAACTTTGAAGATCAAACGCACTGCTTTTGTACAAGTGCCTGTAATCATAAAAACGACTCCAAAATGGGAAAGTATGATTCCTACAAACAACTGAGTGGTAACTGGTGCTGGAACCTTTGTGTTGACAGTAAGAACGGAAAGGTTAGGGGTGGGGAAATGGTTTGGGAGAAAGAGAGAAAAGTAAAAGATTACCAGACATTTTTCCTTTGAAAATTCAGACTTACAGTATATTGAGCACTACACATCATTATACAGAGCGCTTACCACATGCCTGACACCACCCAAAGCCCTTGCCGTCAATCAACCCATTTCATCCTTATAACAACCTCGCATGGTCGGCATTGCCATCATCATACAGAACAGGAAATAAGTAACAGACTTTTTAGTAAATCAGAGAGACTTGCCCCAAAGCAAACAGCTTCAACAACAAACGCTGGGGGTTTGAAAACAACTCTGCCCAGCCATGAAGCCCTACTTCTGATCCGTTACTGCTACTACAGACAATAACCAGGTACTGTTCCACGGCTGCGCTGTGACACCACCGTGCGTTCACACGGTGAACCTGAGATACTCATCCCACGTTCCCCTCATCACCTTCCCCGCCACCGGAACTGTGTGCTTCCAGCATCTCAGGAGCTGGGATAGCTCCTCTGGCAGGCTTATTTCTGGGGTTGGACTGGAGTGGAAATGACCCTATTTTACTCACTGTATGAGGGCAGAGTTGAGGAAGAAGGAATAATTTCAGGCCTCGGAGGATGGGAGAATAGGTAGCTCCACTGACTTAGCAGGAAACTTTTTCTCAGGCACTGAGTAGGTCGTGAAAGGAACTGAAAAGCCCTCACAAAGGGGAGACTGAATTGACTCTTCAGGGCTAAGCAGAACGTGAGGAAAGAGTGACACCTTTCCAGGACGGCTTCACTCAGTGGTTCTGAAAACAAAATGAAAACGTTCTTTCTGCCAGTTGGAGCTATTGAGCATGACCTGCAGGGCTGTAAGGAGAGAAAGGCTGATGTTTGATCCACAAGCAATAAAGAGTCTCCATCCGGCTTTCTAAAAGGACAGGAGACTGACAAAGAGCAGATCCTGGGTCTGAGGACTCAGGAGTGGAGAGAGGAAGCGCAGACTCCAGAATGAAGGTAATACGCGCTAACGCATCAATGTGGCCGGAAGCAGAGGGTGAAAGAAAGGAGCAAACGGCGCTTCCTCACTGTTTCAAGCCTATTAGAAAGTAACCGCCATCACCATTCAGTACAGAGAGACTGTCCTTGAGCAGCAGCACCTGCCATGATATAAGCAAAAAGATTTAATTTGACAACTCAGTTTAATTTAGTTTTTCTCAGCTTTATTAACGTACGTTGCTTTCTCAACTTGTCGTCAGCCTTCAGATGCGAAAATAATAAAGCAATCGCAGCAGTCTTGTAGTGGTTGGCAATTACATTTAGGAGAAGAAAACCTTTTCTATAGTGACGGCTACTCGTTTACAGTCTCCGTTACAGACAGACGGATTGAGTTTAGCACACACGAAAAAGGAGCACACCCCTATTCCCACTTGTTAATTGCGCACCGCAGGGAACTTTTCTGAAGCACCATCCACTGTGAGTTCCGACCAGCTAATGAGGATTTTAGTAAATACTGGGATATTCACTGATATTTTCCGGAGTAAACATTTACGTCTGTGTTTTGTCAATATGCAAAAATGGACCTGGGTTCTTTAATAAACACCAGATTTCAAAGTTTCTAAATTTCACTATTTTGGATAATCTTAGATTAGGTAAATAGAAGTGTTACCGTGCTGACATTCTTGGATAAAGATGCAGGATGGTGCCTAGCTGTACACTCTCTCCATTGTATGAATCAGATACTCCTCACTATTTCTCTACTCCTTCCGTACTATTTGTTATCTTAGTTTAAAGTAAAGTTTGTGTGGTGTGTGTGTATACGTGTGTGGTGTGTGTATGTGTGTGGTCTCTGTGTGTGTCTACGTGTGTGTGTCTATACATGTGTGGTGTGTGTGTCTACACGTGTGTGCCTACGTGTGTAGTGTGTGGTGTGTCTGTGTCTACGTTTGTCTACGTGTGTGATGTGTGTCTATGTGTGTAGTGTGTGGTGTGTGTATACATGTGTGTGATGTGTGTGTATGCGTATGTGTGTGTGGGTATATACGTGTGTGTGTGGTGTGTGTGTCTACATGTGTGTGCCTACGTGTGTAGTGTGTGGTGTGTCTGTGTCTACGTGTGTGATGTGTGTCTATGTGTGTAGTGTGTGGTGTGTGTGTGTGTGTACGTGTGTGGTGTGTATACGTGTGTGGTGTGTGTATACATGTGTGTGATGTGTGTATGTGTATGTGTGTGTGGGTATATACGTGTGTGTGTGGTGTGTGTGTACGTGTGTGGTGTGTGTATACATGTGTGTGATGTGTGTATGTGTATGTGTGTGTGGGTATATACGTGTGTGTGGTGTGTGTGTATGTGTGTGGTGTGTGTATACATGTGTGTGATGTGTGTGTATGTGTATGTGTGTGTGGGTATATACGTGTGTGTGTGTATGTGTGTGGTCTCTGTGTGTGTCTACGTGTGTGTGTCTATACATGTGTGGTGTGTGTGTGTACATGTGTGGTGTGTATATGTGTGTATACGTGTGTGGTGTGTGTATACATGTGTGTGATGTGTGTATATGTGTGTGTATGTGTATGTGTGTGTGGGTATATACGTGTGTGTGTGTGGTGTGTGTGTATGTGTGTGGTGTGTGTGCACATGTGTATCTTGGCTCTTACTCCTACCGATCTTTGCTGATGTTTAGAAAAAGATTCTGTCCTATTTATTTATTTGAAAAGATCCTTTTTTTTTTTATAAAATAGGGAATATATAATTGAAAAACCAAAGGAAAAGAAAAGAAGCAAACTATTGGCAATATTGGCTACACTACCCAGGCTTAACTTCTTCCCACATATTAATGGGGATTTTTTTTAAGTAGAAAAAAAGGAAATTGAAACTTAACATAAGCTCAAAAAAAGTAGTTTGGAGTAAGGCAGAACATAATGCTGACAGGAGCAACCCACAAACCCTGCACACAGAATGCAGAACGAGAGACGAACAGAAGCTGAGAAGATTTGATGCTCTGAAATACAGGTCTTAATGTTAGGAAGAATTGAGAAAAAATTTTGTCAAATATGAGAAAAACAGTTGCTTTATTTTCTCTCTTCTGTACAAATATGTTATTTTTGTTTATTTTCAGATTAAAGAATTAAATGTTGGCATTGAAAGAAGAGGAAAGAAGAGGAACAGAACAGATAAGATCAAATATTTCCCCGAATAATTAAATATAAAGTAGGTCATTTTTATGGTGCTACACGTGGCTTTGGTTTCACTTAGTTGTTTACATATTCTCTACGAAGCACACACACATGTTGGAATTTGGGAATATCTAGGAACTGAAGGAGTGAGAGCAGTTTTGGGGAAATTAGTGAAATTAAATTTGAGGTGTTCATATATGTACGTGACAAGAAAGGAGCTCCTGAAACGACCGGGAAATGGCATAAGCATTGCAGCTCTACAGTCTGACAATCACGGGGAATGACCACAGCCCCGTGAAGGCCCACGTGAAGTGGACGGGGAATTAAAAATAGGCACCATCTGTTTCAGCGATCCACACGTATTACTTTGGTGCGACAACACTATAAAAATTGAATAGTAATTCTGTTTTCCCAATTAGAGAAAATGTTAGGCTATGCACATTAATTTTCTTAATTTTACTTTTTTCTCTCATACGTAAATGTATATTTTTTCAGTCTAGCATTCTTCTATTCATTGGACAAATATTCATTGGCCGCACTCTGTGTCAGTCACTTTTCTAGACACTTAGGATACTCTGAGTTACCCATTCTCCTGGAGCTTACATTCTCGTAGGGAAAAGCAGAAGAAAATGTAAACATGGCACGTAAGTAACTATATAGTATACTAGAGATGATAACTGCTCCCGGAGAAAAAATTAAAAGTAGCCGGTGAGGACCTGGTGAGTCTTGAGGCTGGGATGGCTGAGGGCAGGTCTCTCTAAGCGGATCAGAGACGTGATTGGCTCCTGCTATCACTTTATGCTACATGTGAATGAAAGCAGATAGCTGAGTTATCCTGAAATCGTACATTTACCTCTTTCGGGTGTTCTTCAACAAGCACAACGAGCTCTGTCTGGAGCATCCTAAACGAACTTGAGAACACTTCAACATCACGGTGATTTATTTGGGAAAGTGGATTTGAAGTGGAACCACACAAGACAACAAGGCCAGAGCGATTCATGGGAGAAATGAAGGTAAGACTGGAATATGCCAAGTGACAAGTCAGGCCACAGTGACCCTCGTGGGAAAGTAAAATAACAAAGCAAACACTCAGGTGGGCCAGCACTCAGATGCCGGCAGAGGCTGTAATGTGCAGAATTTACAATGCGCCTTCCAGAGAACTTTGGTTAATATCTGGTAAAGGGGATTAGGTAATAGTTTGTGATCTGTGTTTATAACCAACCACAAGTTACAGATAATATACAATTATTGTTCACACTGGTCTCCAATTAGAATTTTAGATTTGAGGTACTCAAAAAGAGATGAAAACTTCTTTGGGCACTCAATTCCAATTTCTTGGAAGCTAAGGATGAAGCTGTATTATGAGACAGATGAAGAAGATTCTTACGTGACAGCAAATCAGAAGATGTGGGGAAGAAAAGACAGCATGTCAAAGAACGTTCATTAAAGTGTGTAACAACTGAAGCTGCGGTACATGTAAGTTATGACTCACAAAGGACCTTGTGTTATAAGAATGGTGTCCCCCCAGGGTGTTGGCTCCCCAGGGATCCTTTTAGAAGGATCACACCATCCAGTGTATGGTTTGCCAAGGGGTGGCCATTCCTCCAGTAATAAGAAGGCAATCCAAGTTGTTAAATAATTGCTGCTTTTTGCTGGGACAGAAAAAGGGTCCCATTTTAATTCCTTCCTAGCCACAGAAACCAGCGTCTCAAAATAGAAATATTTAACAGCAAAATATTAAATAAAACTAGATCCTCATGACCTAATAAAAGGAACGATACTTCCCAGCCAAAGTAATGTTTTTCTTCCACTGCAGCTGTACCATACTGTTACCAAGAGACACAGGTAGAGAGAGAAGCAGCTTACGGAACAATATCCAGGTATTATTCAGTTAGAATTAACTATCGTTCATTCTAGAAATAGTAACTATATCTAACTCTAGTTAGACAATGTTCATTTCATAAAGTGGAGTACTCTGGTTAAAGTTGCCAATAATTTGCATAACTTACATACAAAAATTGTATATAAATCATATGTAAAAATTAGAATTCAAGAAGTAAAAGAGGCTTTATTTTTCAATGACTGGGAAAGTTATTCAGTATCTTACAGTAAGTAAGGTCAGCGTCATGAATATCAATTGTAGGTTACACAGGAGGAAATGATGGGAAATTAAGCCATACCATTGAAATTGCATTTTAGGGGTCAAATTAATATAACTGCTCTCATACATGTATGAGGGGACATGTACATGAAAACAAAAACATGTTTTTGTTTTGAAAACAATTAGTTGGTAAGCTGTCAGTTTCATTGTTTTTCACTTAGATGAGGGCTCCCTATTCAAAACTCATGACTAGAAGAGTATAAATGAGTTTCAGGACTCCCCATGTAATTTACACTTCTTCATTCAATAGATTTTCACATTGGATGTCCAGAAATAAAATGTGAAAGGAGAAAGATTATTACAATAGGAGGGACAGATCTGAAACAGACCTGGAGAAAATGAGCTCAGAGATTCTTAAATGTCTTTTGACCTAAATCTGAAAGCAGGGAAACGTTTCATAATGTAGTCATCTGAGTAACCACAGTGGCTAACATTTATTAAAGAGTTACATGGTGCTCGCCACCCAGATAAGCATTTTACATTCAGTTCCCCATGAAGGAACTTTATTCACTTAGTCATCAATTAATTTATCAAACCTTTACTATGTGCAAGGCTCTGTACACAGTGATTCTCAACAGGGCTGCATTTGTCATTTGGTGGAACAAACCTTCACTGTGTGTGACTGCCCTGTGCATTGCAAAGTGGTTGGCATCACTACCCACAAGTACTGGTGGGGTTCCCCTGTCCTGCTGACAAACAAAGAAGCCTCTTCTCACCTTTCTAAACTCATGGGAGAGGCAGTACCAACCCTGCCCGATGGAGCTGGAAGGACATGATCTCTGCCATCTGGGAGCTGGGGCTGGTACCATCTTGCCCATGAATTTAAGGATACATGGGGAGCTGAATTAATTGCAGCAGGCAAGTACGCCATCATCATCCTCATAGCCAACACTTATATGTTGTCTGAGGCAAAATGCAAGAACCTTAGGTATAGTACCTTTTTACAAACCTCCAGGAGAGACCCTACTATTTATCTCCATTTATAGGTGAGGAAACTGAGGCACAAAAACTTAAATAACTGCCAAGAATTCCACGACTAGAAAGTAGTCAAGCTGGGGTTCAAACAGGCGGTCAGGCTGCAGAGTCAACTTGTTAACACCCAGGGAGCAGATGTTCTAAAAATCCCTCCCAGGACAGTATTTTCAAACATGCTATATTTACAACATGCTTAAAATTAAAAAAAAAAAAAAAAAAAAAAAAAACCTTAAAACTAAATGCACGGCTGAGCCGGGGCATACATTTGAAATGAGGCCCTAAATCCATATAGATACAAAAGCTCTGAAACGAAAACTTTAGTTTCTATCAGGCCACAACCTAAGTACTGGGATTCAAACCTGCCAAACTAAGTAGTGTGGAAGTTGACATCTGGAGATACCCCAAAAGCCATGAACTAATGACCTGCAAATAAACCTGCCCAGCAGAGGGTGAGATAGGGTATCTCTGACTGTCTTTTCCTCCAGATATCTCAGTGAGTGAGTAAATCCTTTGCTATATCAGATCTTTGCTCAAAAAACATCACTTTCTCGGTGAGTTCTACCCTGAAAACCCAATTTAAATTGACTTGCTGCCCTCCCGGATTTACATTAGCCTGATATATTTTATAGCACTTATTGTATTTTCACATATTTAATTCATAAATAAATAAATTATTATTATTTTTAAAATCATTATTAGGCGCTAATTAATTAATTAAGCTTCACAAGGACAGGGATTTTGTCTGCTTTGTTCACGGATGGATACCCGGAACCTAAAACCAGCAGCCTAATGCTTCAGTTTTGACCTAAGTGCAGAGGCAAGAAGGAAGGAAGTCTTCTGTGAGTGTATTATTGTTCACCCCAAACTTGCTTTCATCAGCCGGTTGGCAGACTACTATCTCAGTGGCTCCAAAGTTTAAATTTACAGTAACCGATGGTGCAAACGGAGAATCACACCCAGGAATACAACAAAGAATTTCACAAAATACATAGGCATAGATTGCTTCTAATTCTGCACCTTCCTGAAATTGATCTGTCCCAGAACTTGCTAGAAATATAGATTGGTTCTCCTTTCCACCTCTCTTTTCACAATCTCCCACTTTCGAATTCCTACTTCCAGAAAAAAGGGTATATCCCTCACATCCCCTGAACCTTACTATGTCCCTTTCTCAAGGGATACAATCTTCCAGGCTACAAAAGAAAGAGACAATTGGAAATACTGGTACAGGTGAGAAGAAAGCAAATCCTCTACTGATTGCGTCAGAAATCCTCCTGCAATTCAAGGAGAAAATAATAGATGTATCTGTTGACAAAATGAAAACCTAACTTCCAGTGGCAGGATCTTATTTCCCTTCTTAATCTTATTGGATCTCTTTCTTGAACTCCATACCCTCCCCTACACACTGAAAAAAATAATAATCATTTTCCCTCTCACTCCATGAACTCCAGACCTTTCTTACAGACTCTTCATCCTACACTGCCCCTTTAAGTCAGGGATTTCTTCATTCTAGCCCAGTTCTCTTATCTCTCTATGTCCAACCTTTAAAAAAGTCACCCATTCCTAAGGCTTCTGTGATAAATATTTGTCTTTTATCTTTTACAGTATTTATTTGTTTACAGCATTTATTTGGGGTCCCCCTCTACAGAGCACTTTAGTTTTTGACAAACTTTCTCTTTCAGTTTGTATCTTCCCGTTAAGAGAATCCTAATGTTCACCAAATTCTTTCAAAAGAAGTTCTAGGAAGATGACAAGTTGGAGAAATTTAGGAATATGAAGTCATAAGGCCAGTGGGTCAAAAACTGAATGCATCTTCTGTTTCCCCATCTCAAGCTATGGCTTGGTAACACTGATCAGAGAAGAGTGGATCACTTGAATGGAGGCTGGAAGAGAGCTTGATATCAGAAAGACAAAAAGGAAAATCAATGAGGTTATTCTCAAAATTACCCAGGGAAAAGTACAGAGTAGGAATGATGAGGAAAGGATAGAATTCAGAGCTGCGGTCCTCAACGTCTGTTATTGCCCCAGATCATTCACCGATGGCAAAACGCTGCTGTCAGTTACGGACTTCAATGCACAGAATGATTCCCAAGGTGGCACCTTCTCAATGATTCTCAAGGTGAGAATTTCATGGATATTTCAGAACCTCAGTTAAAAATCGCTGCCCTAAGCCATTCCACAATGGAGACTTTTATATACAGATCCATCCCAGCCCCTCTTGAGAATCACCGTGGCAGAGTTCCAGGCGGCAAGGCTGGGCAGCAGCGTGAAAGCCGCAGGGGGACAGGGTGCAATCTCCTGGCCCCTGGTCTCAGTTCTCAAGTCTGGGTGTCGGGGGGATTGGTGGTTCCTATATGTGGTACTAAGGCAAAACGAGAATGATGGGTATGTTTAAGATGAAAGTAATAATTACCTTTTGTTTAAATTTTGTCCCCTAAATGAGGAGAGATTCTTTTCTGATTCTAAAAATAATACCTGATGAAGTCAAGGAAAATCAATATTAAAAAGAAGCACTTACATGCTATGTTATGACCTCACATTTTCATTTAATAATATAATTTGGGTGTATTTCATATCTATAAATGCAAACATGCAAAGGATATACAGAAGTGTATAATATGGAATTACCTTTAATTTATTTAGACAATTCCCTAATGATGAATATTGAAGTTTTTTCACTTTTTTTTGGCTATAAAATGATGATGTCTTACTTATCATCTCTGTACACGTTTTTTTATTCCAGAAAGTGGTATTGCCAGGTCAAAGGGCACGCCATAGAAACTTTGGGTACCTCTTGACAACCTGTACTTCAAAATGTGTTCCAGTATAAATTTCCACCAAAAATGCAAGAGAATTTCCATTCTGACTCTCAGCAGTAATGGGATTTTTCAAATACAGAGAGTTTAAGATGTTGTGGAAGAAGTCCAGTAGAGAAGACCCAACTGATTAAAGTAAAGAGGCCAGAGCAGAAAGGGTTGGTTTGGAAGCTATATCCATGGTTAGAAGAAGCCATGACAATTAATGTCATTTTTCAAGGAAAAAAGTGTATGAGGGAAGAGAATTGATAGATCCAGTTTCTATCTTAGCAAAATGTCAACATCTGGAGGGTGGGAGAAAGGAGAAGATCCATAGAAAAAGTCAGTAAACTAGGAGGAAAATAAGACGAAAGAAGTGTAATGGAAGGCAAGGTTAGAGGAGTTTTTTTTTTCTTTTTAGAATACCACATAATAATAACCAGCAGTTGAATCATTCTGTATCCCAAAGCCTCAAAGCACTTTGCAGCCTAATCATTTGAATTTTAGAATACCCTTGGTGGGGAGAGAGTAATTCAATAGGAAAACTTGGATAAAAAGCCTAAGACAGAGGGCTTAAAAGTTTACTCAACCGTGGCAATTTCACGAACTCAAAACCTCGGGTTAAGGAAGGAAATGTTGACTCTCCTCTAAATTACTGTATATATAATATTTACCATTCTCAGTTTCAGACGATTTCCAGAGCCATAGTTCAGCAGCTGCAGTTTAAAAGCTGTGAATTTAAACATCTCAGTATAACAGCTGAGGAACTTGTTCTCAGAAAACAAAAATCTCAGGAGACACAGAGAGCTTTCAGGCTTCCCAAGTTCACCCCACCGTTTCTGACTTTGTTTTCCACCTGGGGCTCTGGAGAGATTCACCTACAGTTGAGTCAGCGAATCCTGCACATTTCAAGGGACTATGTTAACCCCCTCTACAAAAGAGTTTACATTTAAATTAACATAGAGTTAAGCTGATTTTTTACATGTGCAGATCCATGAATTTTGACACATGTGATCATGTAACCACCACCACCATCAGAATATAGAACAGTCCCATCACCCCTCAAAACCTCCTTCATACTGTTCCTTTCAAGTCACACCACCCCTCACTCCTACCCCTAGCAAGCACTCATCTGTTCTCCATCGCTATAGCTTTGTCTTTTCCAGAATGTAATATAAAAGGAATCATACAGCACGTAATCTTCAAGATTGATTTTTTTCCATTTATCATAATGCCTGTGAAATTCATCTGTGTTGCTGCATGTATCAGGGTTTTGTTGCTTTTAACTGCTGATTGTATTCCATGGTACAGAAGTACTACAGTTAGTTTATTAATCCACCACTGAGAGACGCTTGAGTTGATTCCAGTTTGGGGCCATTATGAATAGAGTCTCTACAAACATTTATGTACAAACTTGTGTGAACATATGTTTATATTTTTGCCTGGATAAACACCTAGCATTCTTTCAAAAGAAAGCAGTAGGTTTTCCAGGTCATATAATAAGCATACAGTTAATTTTATAAGAAACTGACAAACTTTTCCAGAGTGTCTCTACCATTCCATACTTCTTCACACTGTTTTGTTTCAGCAATGTACAGTTGCTCTGCATAATCGCTAGCACCAAATATTGTCTGTTTATATACAAATATATTTAATGTTAGTTATTCTAATGGGATGGGCTATCTTACAGTGGTTTAACTTGCATTTCTGTACGGGCTAATTATGTGGAACATCTCGTCTTGTGCTTACGTACTATCCATATATCCTCTTTGGTAAAGTGTCCATACATGTTTTCTTCCCGTTTTTAATTGGGTTGTTTGCTTTTTTCTATTGGTTTTGAGTGTTCTTTGCACACTCTCCATACAAGTCCTTTGTCAGATATTTGCAAAGCAAATTATCACCTTTTCACCCAGTCAGCTTGTTTTTGCATTCAAACTGTCATTCACAGAGCAAAAGTCGTTTCTTTTTTTTTTATTCTGCCATTTGTCATTTCGTTTCCTCCTAGAACTACTTATTCTTTACCTCCATTTTTTTCTTGAGCATCCTGTGTTCAGATAAACCAGAGTGTTATTAAGCTAACCTGACCTTTCAACTATATACTTAAAACAGGGAAGCCCATCTCTTTTGTGAAGGTTTCATCTACTGAAAGCTTTTCCTGGCAGCAAATGGCGCTCTGCTTTCTGATGCCTTTATCTCTTAACTCTGTTTCCATTGATTGTTTTACGTTATCTGTGTATCCCCCAGCAGGGAAACAGAGAGTCCTTGTACAGGGTGGTTATTTGTGTGAATAATTTAATATTTATTATTCATCTCATGCATTATTTTCCAAGGCAATAGTAAGCCTGACAGTTTTTGAGGACTGAGTTGCTTTCTAACTACAAATAAGGTTACTGTAGTAGGATAAACAGTGGAAAATTATTGTTTAGCAAGGGGATCCTAGAAAAGTGATAGGGATTGTTGTGTTATCAATAAAATTGATATGACTTAAAGGTCAAAACAAAAGAGGTTAATCTGAAATTTCAGACCTTGGTTAAAGGCGTGAAGAGCTGCAGCTCATGCCTCTGTGTGTAGAGAGCATTAAACGTTAGACGTTCAAAATCAATGGAAATCTATCTGACTTGAAAGATCTTCTACAATTAAGAAACAACATCTGATGCTTAGAAAAAAACGAGTCAAGAAAACAGTTTCAAGCATGAGACAGCTTGGAAAGTGTATGTCTATTAAGTGACAAGATGAAATTAAACTGAAAACGAGTATAGTCTAACCTAGTTATGACCCAATTGATATGCTGGAGAGCCACCGAGACTCTTGAATAGCATCACTAAAAAATTAGACAGGCATGATTCCTATAAGCCACAACACTTGCAGTGGGTCTCTTGGAACTTTCTAATTAACCCCAGTGAAATTTCAAACATGATTTTTCTATTGCCTTAAGTGTTACGAAAAAAAAACTGTCAGAAAGAACTATGATCTTTACTTGGGGAATTGCATCTACTGACTCACTGTCATTGGGGGACCACTTTGATGTGTAGCAGGATGAACGGATTTGTGTTGATACACCTCCGTGCTCTACTTGGCTCCTTTGTGGTAAATTGTTAACATTTGCAAAAGGTTCAGAGGACATCTGTGGGAACATAAACAGAGGAACTCTGATGGTCCAGGAAAAAAAAAAAATGTTCTGAGAAGTGGCATAGACACATTCCATTTTGGAAGTATACATTTTCAAACACTCAGTATTACTTTTAATCACACACATGCACGGGCACATGTGCACACACACACACACACACACACACACAATATTACAGCTGATAATTAACTACTGAATTTTGGCCTCAATTTGAAAAAGTCTGGGCAGGATTTGAAAAAAAGGATTTGAAAAAAATTGAAAAAAAGGATTTGAAAAAAATCGTGCCTGGATTGTTCTTCTGTAAAAAATAAGATTTTTTATATTTCAAATGTGTTTAGTTTACTACAGAGGAACATAAATAGAACTGATACTTTAAAATGAATGAGGTCATTACTAATATAATTGAGAGAACATCCACTAATTAAAAAAACGCAAGTGTGCATAAGCGAGTACTGTTAAATTACCAGCAAACTATGTGATGCAAGATAGCTCAAAAATATTCTCTGTAATTAATCTAGACGATAATACAACAATTTGCATGTTGATAACAGCAATTAAAAAAATCAACATGTTTTACTGATTAGAAAAGAACAATTTTTTACAAGGGGCCAATTTGCTCATCTGCATAATAAAGTAAATAGAAACTTTATGTTTATGTCATACTAAAGATAAGTTAAAACCATACACTCTGGTTAAGAAAATTTATACAAATATATTAAGCCGTGTGACATATCAGTTACTTACAGTCTTTAATAGTGCCCTATGTTTTTTTAAACTTAAAAAAAAATGTCTAATTCAACAGGGATTCATTACCCAAGTCCCTGGAACTTCTGTTTCTTTGTTATCTTTTGAAGTAATTAGAATCATCTGAGCGTCCAAAGTACAAGCCTCCAGGATGAGTGCCCAGTTTCAAAGGTGTCCGCATCCTGGAGGCATCTGAGGGCAGGTCCTGTTCCCCAGGTATGCGAGCCGGAGCTGAGGATGAGTGTGGTCCAAAATGGAGAACACACTTGGCCCTGAGGAATCACCCCTCCGACAAAGACAACAGGTGACGTGCCTTCCTAACAAAAGCTGCTGTCAGCAGTCGCTGACTTATGCGGGAAGGTCATTTATAATACTCTCATAATGCAGATGTGATCCATGAGCACGTTCGGCAAAGGACCAAGTGTCCACCACCTGTCAACCAACTGCTTTGGCTGTGTAGTTCAGAATTTGAGGGTACAACTTAATAACTGAAGAAACCAAAGCTCGGCTGAATATTTTAATGAATAAAAGTGGCACGATGCCTTGAACCACGATCTTCTGCGTACAGGTTGTGTGTGGTCCTTGCCCGTCAAACCTTTCCCACTTGAATTACTTTTCAGTTAGACTGCAGATTCTACAGTCCCTTCCTACGGGGTTGCTCAGCCCCACCTTCGTCCTCTTGCAGCACCGTTCGCTTGCATCGCACTTTATTCGCTCAACAAGGTCTCCCCACCAGACAGTGAACAGCCCAACGTGAGGGTTTTGTCTCAATCACGTTTGTTTTCTCAGTTCTTAGCACACGGTTGGCACACCCTCTGCATTTCAAGGAACGCGTGAATACTTACTAAACAGCAGAAGAATGAGAACACAGTTCTGATATTAACCAGCTATGTGGCTTTGAGAAGTCACTTAACCCCTCTTGGCCTTCAAATTTAAAAAAAAAAAAAAAAAAAAAAAAAAGGTGACGTAGGCGGTCAGGAAGAGAACATTCCAGATAGGAAAAGAGAACTTGAAAACAGGGAGACAGAAGGGAGCAAGGTATACTCATAAAATAGCAAATGATTCATCACGTTTAGACAGCCTGCAAGCTTTATGCTTTTGACTTTTCATACAACCCCAGATTTTCACACCACAGACACTGAAACCCCTAAAGTATAGTTCATTGGTCTAATTTCAACTTTCAGCTAAAAGGTGAGCAATGCTGGCTTCCCGCTCTTCCAGGTGCCCCAGGAGGCACCAGCCAAACCTTTGCCAGCCTTGCTCGCGGTGCAGCCATCAGAAGATTCGCTTTATTCAGATGTGGAGTCAAGTGCTGAAAGCCCTGTGAGAGAGGAACAGGTGTCCCCTGAAGGAGAGTCACTGTCTCAGCAGATCCTGACGGTGACTGTGTTGAGAAATTGTCCACGGTGGGGGGGCGGTTGGTGGTCTCTTGGTTTAGTTCCCTTCATCCAGTGCCCATGGGGTTCAAGGTAGTTTTCAGAAGGAACCAACGCCAGCCCCTGGTTTGCCTAACCCTGTCGCCTCATCTATTAAGGAGAAGAGAACTGTCAACACACAAGGGTAACGGGCCAGGTTCTACTGTGACCCCAAAACACGTTCCCACAGCTCACTCTCATTCAGCCACCCCAGCCCCATGGGTCCCTCCACCTCCCAAACTCCCAGCCCAGGGCCTTGGACCACTCTTCCCGCACTTGCTACACGGCTGGCTCAGCCTCACTCTTCGTAACTCAATCACCTACGCAAAGACTCCGACACCTCTATCCAGAGGCAAACCCTCCGCACCACAAGCCACTCTCCCTTTGTCCACTGCATAGCATATACCCCAGTCGGCAATAATGTCCGTATCTGTTTTCCTATTTCCTGCCTGTAACCCCCACTAGCATGTAAACCGTGAAGAACCTGGTGCATACCAAGTGCTCAGTTAAAAAAATAATAATAATGAAAGAAATACATCCACATAGAAAGAAGCCAAGTCCAAGAAATTCCTCTTATTTAGACTTGTAAATTGAAAGAAATGGCTTAAGGTTACATGTATTCGGTGTGATTATTTTAATATGCCCATAGCATGTGCATGAAAGCATTAAAACACTCATTCCACACAAAAATGCCAGGGCGTAAACACTGCCTGTTGGGGCAACCAAGCAGCTCTGACAGGACAAACAGGAAGCAAAACAATACTGCGAATCACCAAAGCTATGGGGAAAACATAGTATCAATTAGATTATAATTATGTAAACTGGAATCCATCCTGAACATGGAGGCTAATCATCTATGAAGAGCGGCTGACCCTATACAAAGAAAACAAGCATTTCTAAGTAATATAGGGACTCTGATCTGGTTTCTCCATTCTGGCAGTAAAATTTCAGCAATACCGTGGAAAACGGCATAAATGACAGAAATGTATCTGACCATGTGCAAATAATACTCCCTATTTTTATTACAAATTTTAGTGAAGAAATTTTAGGTGTGTTAAACACTTTAAAAGAGCTAGAACTCTGTCCTCTGCACTCTAAATACCCCTTTCCTGAATATTCTCATACACAAATATTTGTCTGCAACTGAGCTGTTATCTTAAGGTACATTCCTATAAGAGGAATTACTGAATCGAAGAGTATGCATTTATATATATAAAACTGTGGCCCTCTAGAAAGACAGAGCTCTTGACCACTGACCTTCATCATCAATTTTCCCCATTTATTCCAATTCAATATTTAAACAATTGTACTTTTGGCTAAATTCACATTGAACAGTTCTTTTTTATGATTTGTCTGTTCATATGTGTTTTCCATTATTCTATCAGCAGGCTCATCTTGTTCTGAATTTGACAGACATACTGTTGCAAATGATTTTTCCAGATTTTCACTTGCATTTTAATTTCATGGTGCTTTTGGACATGCCAAAGTTTTGTGTTTCATAAAGATTGATCGACTGATATTCTCCTTTGAACTTTTTCATTACTTTTATGCTTATGAAGTTCTGTGAAATTTTGCAATCAGATATTCAAGTATTTGTTTTCTAGGTGATTAAGGCATCATTTTTCACAATTAAATCTTTAATACGGCTAATTTCTTATACTGATCTAACTTAATTATTTTCTCTCAAATAGTTAGCTAGTTATCTAAGAAGTGTTTATTGAAAAATGCTTTATTCCCTAATTGATTCGTAAGCCACTTTATCATACACTAAAACTTTTTAAGTGCTCTGGTCTGAATAAAGTTTCTTGTAATCAACTAAAAACTAAAGAGCAATAGGAGAAATTAAGCAGAATTAGAATCTGAAAAACTGCAAGTTTTCAAGAACAAATTTTTAAAGTAAAACTGCATCAGATCTTTTGAAACACTGTGAATTCCCCCAATATGAGATATGTTTTATTCAAGGATAAATCTTGAGGAATTCATTAAGGATTTTCAATTATTTTTATTTATTTTGGATGAGCTGGCATCATGGACTCTTTTACTACTTACTTTTTTGGCAATAAAAATCATTGCTAATATTTTCTGTTACAATGTTTTTCCAGGAAGTGTTCATTCTAGTGGCATGTGTATCCTCATCAATAAACATGAAATTTATCTTATTAAATATTGAGAGTTCAGGTTATGTTAAGTCTTAGGCTTTTGTTGTGATCTAGTCCAAATCCACACTTCATAAACTGCTAGCAAATTAATCAAAATGCATTATGTGAAGTTTTTATATACCCATATCTTTTGACATCCGTTATCTAAAAGATTTGATTATTTCTCATAGATATCACTCCAGCTTTGATTTTTCTGTCTCATATGCCTTGCTCATTTATATAAGTAGCCTTGGATATTATTGAAGTTATCAAGAATTTCAATTTAGAGTAAATATGAATCCCTGAAAAGACAGCAATTTAGAAATTAATTTAGAAATATGATCACATTTCTGTGCTAGTTTCTAAGATAAAATCGCAATTATATTGACCAAAGACAAGATGCTGATCCCTAGATAGGTTCCAAAAATTATACTAACGATAGTAGCAGAACTATTAGGAAAACTCCATGACAATGATAGCTATCAACATATTTTAAATCACATGGAAACAAATTGAGTATAAATACTAAGCTGAAACAAAATACAATTTTAAAAACTGGACTGATGAACATAGATGCAAAAATCCTCAACAAAATACTAGCAAACAGAATCCAACAGCACATTAAAAGGATCATACACCATGATCAAGTGGGGTTTATTCCAGGAATGCAAGGATTCTTCAATATACGCAAATCTATCAATGTGATAAATCATATTAACAAATTGAAGGAGAAAAACCATATGATCATCTCAATAGATGCAGAGAAAGCTTTCGACAAAATTCAACACCCATTTATGATAAAAACCCTCCAGAAAGTAGGCATAGAGGGAACTTTCCTCAACATAATAAAGGCCATATATGACAAGCCCACAGCAAACATCATCCTCAATGGTGAAAAACTGAAAGCATTTCCACTAAGATCAGGAACAAGACAAGGTTGCCCACTCTCACCACTCTTATTCAACATAGTTTTGGAAGTTTTAGCCACAGCAATCAGAGAAGAAAAGGAAATAGAAGGAATCCACATCGGAAAAGAAGAAGTAAAGCTGTCACTGTTTGCAGATGACATGATACTATACATAGAGAATCCTAAAGATGCTACCAGAAAACTACTAGAGCTAATCAATGAATTTGGTAAAGTAGCAGGATACAAAATTAATGCACAGAAATCTCTGGCATTCCTGTATACTAATGATGAAAAATCTGAAAGTGAAATCAAGAAAGCACTCCCATTTACCATTGCAACAAAAAGAATAAAATATCTAGGAATAAACCTACCTAAGGAGACGAAAGACCTGTATGCAGAAAATTATAAGACACTGATGAAAGAAATTAAAGATGATACAAATAGATGGAGAGATATACCATGTTCTTGGATGGGAAGAATCAACATTGTGAAAATGACTCTACTACCCAAAGCAATCTACAGATTCAATGCAATCCCTATCAAACTACCACTGGCATTTTTCACAGAACTAGAACAAAAAATTTCGCAATTTGTATGGAAACACAAAAGACCCCGAATAGCCAAAGCAATCTTGAGAACGAAAAAAGGAGCTGGAGGAATCAGGCTCCCTGACTTCAGACTATACTACAAAGCAACAGTAATCAAAACAGTATGGTACTGGCACAAAAACAGAAAGATAGATCAGTGGAACAGGATAGAAAGCCCAGAGATAAACCCACGCACATATGGACACCTTATCTTTGATAAAGGAGGCAGGAATGTACAGTGGAGAAAGGACAGCCTCTTCAATAAATGGTGCTGGGAAAACTGGACAGGTACATGTAAAAGTATGAGATTAGATCACTCCCTAACACCATACACAAAAATAAGCTCAAAATGGATTAAAGACCTAAATGTAAGGCCAGAAACTATCAAACTCTTAGAGGAAAACATAGGAAGAACACTCTATGACATAAATCACAGCAAGATCCCTTCTGACCCACCTCCTAGAGTAATGGAAATAAAAACAAAAACAAACAAATGGGACCTAATGAAACTTCAAAGCTTTTGCACAGCAAAGGAAACCATAATCAAGACCAAAAGACAACCCTCAGAATGGGAGAAAACATTTGCAAATGAAGCAACTGACAAAGGATTAATCTCCAAAATTTACAAGCAGCTCATGCAGCTCAATAACAAAAAAACAAACAACCCCATCCAAAAATGGGCAGAAGACCTAAACAGACATTTCTCCAAAGAAGATATACAGAATGCCAACAAACACATGAAAGAATGCTCAACATCATTAATCATTAGAGAAATGCAAATCAAAACTACAATGAGATATCATCTCACACCAGTCAGAATGGCCATCATCAAAAAATCTAGAAACAATAAATGCTGGAGAGGGTGTGGAGAAAAGGGGACACTCTTGCACTGCTGGTGGGAATGTGAACTGGTTCAGCCACTATGGAGAACAGTATGGAGGTTCCTTAAAAAACTACAAATAGAATTACCATATGACCCAGCAATCCCACTACTGGGCATATACCCTGAGAAAACCAAAATTCAAAAAGAGTCATGTACCAAAATGTTCATTGCAGCTCTATTTACAATAGCCCGGAGATGGAAAGAACCTAAGCGCCCATCATCGGACGAATGGATAAAGACGATGTGGCACATATACACAATGGAATATTACTCAGCCTTAAAAAGAAATGAAATTGAGTTATTTGTAATGAGATGGATAGACCTAGAGTCTGTCATACAGAGTGAAGTAAGTCAGAAAGACAAAGACAAATACCGTATGCTAACACATATATATGGAATTTAAGGGGAAAAAATGTCATGAAGAACCTAGGGATAAGACAGGAATAGAGGCGCAGACCTACTGGAGAACGGACTTGAGGATATGGGGAGGGGGAAGGGTGAGTTTTGACAGGGCGAGAAAGAGTCATGGACATATACACACTAACAAACGTAGTAAGGTAGATAGCTAGGGGGAAGCAGCCGCAAGGCACAGGGATATTAGCTCGGGGCTTTGGGACAGCCTGGAGGGGTGGGAGGGGGAGAGTGGGAGGGAGGGAGACGCAAGAGGGAAGACACATGGGAGCACATGTATATGTATAGCTGATTCACTTTGTTATAAATCAGAAACTAACACACTATTGTAAAGCAATTATACCCCAATAAAGATGTTAAAAAAATAAATAAATAAAATAAAATAAAAACTGGACTGCTTCGACTAGATTCGGTTGTTGCCTGTCCTTCTGAATCAGAACTTTAATCATTTTATCCAAACATAAATATTCCCTAAAACATAGTTATAACTTTTTTTTTTAATTTATTTTTGGCTGCGCTGGGTCTTCGTTGCTGCGTGCGGGCTTTCTCTAGTTGCGGCGAGCGGGGGCTCCTCTTCATTGCGGTGCGCGGGCTTCTCATTGCAGTGGCTTCTCTTGTTGCAGAGCACCGGCTCTAGGCGCACGGGCTCAGTAGTTGTGTCTCGCGGGCTTAGTTGCTCCGCGGCATGTGGGATCTTCCCGGACCAGGGCTCGAACACGTGTCCCCTGCACTGGCTGGCAGATTCTTAACCACTGCGCCACTGGGGAAGTCCGACAATAACTTTTAAAGAGGCTGGCTTTCCCAATCTCTTTTTCTTTCTGTATATTTTGATTGTTTGTAAGTGACTTAGAAATCTCTATAGAAGTTTATACATTTGAAATGCCTAACAGTATTTATGATGGTAACACAATTTCTTCAACGTGTTCAGATATCTTTCAATAAGAACTCGAGAGAGTATTAGAAAGACCTTCCTTTGGAAAACAAAACAAAACAAGCTCACCAAATAAAACAAACACCCGAATCCCTCCTCTGCTGCATGAGTCTCTATGGTGCCAGGAAGTGTACAACTGGAGACTATGGCTTTGGTTAAGGACTTATTAAAAATTTAGTACCTCTAAAAGGGTGTCTTCACATGTCCTTGGATGACATACGGTAAAATCCGTTCTTCGGATTGTTAGATGACATAACAAGTTGATTTTATATGACAATGGAGAGGAGAAGGAATGAAGAGATCTGTTGTTGCCTGAGAGGAACCCAGGAACAAAATACCCTGGGAGACAAAGGGTTGCAGAAGGAAATTCTTTGCACAACAGAGAAAGAGAATGCAGGTGGGCGTCAGGGGTGGAAGGTGAGTGGGAAACCTAGGGTGTTGGCGTTAAAAGTGTGTTCCATGGACCAGCAATGTCAGCAACACTTGGAAATTTGTGAGAAATACAAGTTCTTGGGTCACACCCAGTCACTGAATCAGGAACTGCAGCAGGGCCTAGACATGTGTTTTTAACAAGCCCTCCAGGTGACTCTGGCGTACACTCAACTTGAGAACCACAAATGTGTTTTTACTTCAGAATGTTTGCCTCATCTTCTGATCAGGAACAAGGAAGTAAAATATTCTTTCTAAAATACATTTTTCTCTTTATGTACATATTAACATTCTTCCCTAGAAAAACATAACATACTACAGTTGGCCTTCCATATCCACAAGTTCCCCATCTGTGAATTCAAGCAATCCGAGGTTCCAATTCAATCCATGGATAGGGAGGGCCGACGTTACTTCACCATTTTATATAAGGGACTTGAGCATCTTCAGATTTTGGTCCAAGGGAGTCCTGAAACCAATCTCCCATGAACACTGACAGACAACTATATTGATAATTTAGTTGGAAAGAAGGAAGGAAGGGAGGGAAGGGAGGAGAGGAAGGAAGAAAAGTTAACAATGGAATGCTAAGTTTCTTATGTAAGTTCAGCTAGTATTTCCCATACTCTAATATGCCTAAAATTTCACCAGTGAATTTGTTAAAAACACAGATTTCAGGTCTCGCCCTCTAGGATCTGGTCTAAGTAACTAGAGCACAAATGCAAGGCTCTATTCCAAACCAACACTAAAAGTGATCCTGACGAGACCGATGGGCCCCATTTGCAGTCGCTGACCTGAACAACAATAGGAAGCTAATTATCCTGTTGACTGTGTGTCAAAGGACAGGTGAACACATCAGCACACTAAAATTCCTGCAGGTTCTTGGTATGTAATCATTTACCTTAGGGCCTTTGGGCATCTGAGCCTTGCTATAGGAGCGCTTTGTATGTAATTAGATAACCCAATTTGGAAACTACCTTCAACATGTAATTTCCCTTACACCTGTGGTCATTTTATAACTGAGATGTGGCATTTGATTAACTTTTAGCTTCATTATTATAAGTTGTTTACTTAGTGACTGGGATACCTCTTTCATCATTCCACTTGAGGATTTTGACGGAACTAGGATTCACTTAACACTTGATTTCTATCCTTGCCATCTCAACAGTATCTTACAGACTCAGGTTAAAGATGACATGATTGGCGTCCTACAAGGGGATGGCGAGCTCAAAAGCCCCAAGGGACCAGCCAGGCAATGTGAAAGAGTGAATGAAGCAAGCCTGTGTTACTCAAGAGAATGGGTGAACTGTGGGGAAGCGGGCCCCCAGACCCAGAAGCACTGAGCATTGCATATACAACACACTAGCGGGGACAGATTTTCTAACCTTTCTAAAGTAGCTCAAAATATGAACTTATTTGTGGAATTTTCTGATGTTTTCAAAACTTTCAAACCCAATAAAAGATGTCCCAGGACTCCAACTGGCTCACAGTCTATCCATTTTGAACATCTGACTGACTTTATGTTCCAATTAAGCCACTTAATAATTGCATCCCTTATTTTTTCTGAGTATAGTCTACTTCTGTTATTTGAGAAACTTCTTTTTGTTCTCCGTAAAATGATCATTGAAGAGGCGGTAATCCTTGAGCGGTTTTCCTTTGAACCTCATACCGGGAACCCCTTAAGTGCATTTTAGGAAACATTTTCATATGCAAAGCACTTAATCTGCATAACCCTGGGAGATACAAAACATTATTTTCCTCAGGGCAGAGCCCCTGGAGCTGAGTTAAATCACCTTCCAAGGACCCAAGTCAGCAAGACATCTATCTGGGGTTCTAACCACAGGATCACAGACACAGCTCCTGTATTCGCTGGCCAGAGTCAGACCTTAGCTGGAGTCCTGACTTCACCCAAGGACTTGAACAAACTAGCTCGAACTCTGTAAGCTACAGTCGACCCATCAGTAAGAAGGGGATGATATCTCCTGCACAAGACTGTTGTATAAATTATGACAGATCCTATTTCTGAAAGGTCTAGCACAGCACTTGGAATACTGTAAATGGTCAGCATGGGTTAGCTCTTACGATAACAACACAGAAATCACTAACTAGTACCTATTATTCTAGTCACTCATTTATTTTGCACTCAAACATGAAGTGTGTATCTCACTCAAGGCGTTTTGCTAAACCCTAGGTCTGGATGCATTGGTAAACAAAGCAGACACGGACATACTATTTGTACTTCATCACTGGAGTTTGCCTACTCGATCTTTCCCTCACTTTGCTGTACACTTCTTAAGGGAGTTCCCTGTGCCTTATCTCTGCATTCCCTAAGCACCTAAGTACTATGTAAAGAGGGCTGACACTCAATAAATGTTTGCTCAATTCAACTTAATTTTCTTAAACCTGTTTCTTCATCTATAAAACAGAGAGAAATGACATGTTTACCTAATGACATCACAGAAAGTACATTTATATGCTAGAATAGGATAAAATACACAAAAGACTTTATATAGAGGTAATGTAATAACTGTGATGACATTATTTGAAATATTTATTTATTTATAATGGTTCCTTGAAATATTCTCAGTCACATGACATCTATGCTTATAACTGTACCAGTTTTGAGTTTGTGTCTACTCCAAAGCAGCTCTTCTTTTTTTTTTTTTTTAACATCTTTATTGGAGTATAATTGCTCTACAATGGTGTCAGTTTCTGCTGTATAACAAAGTGAATCAGTTATACATAAACATATATCCCCATATCTCCTCCCTCTTGCGTCTCCCTCCCACCCTTCCTATCCCACCCCTCTAGGTGGTCACAAAGCAGCGAACTGACCTCCCTGTGCTATGTGGCTGCTTCCCACTTAGCTATCTATTTTACATTTGGGAGTGTATATATGTCCATGCCACTCTCTCACTTCGTCCCAGCTTACCCTTCCCCCTCCCCACATCCTCAAGTCCATTCTCTACGTCTGCGCCTTTATTCCTGTCCTGCCCCTAGGTTCTTCAGAACCATTTTTTTTTTTTTTTAGATTCCATATATATGTGTTAGCATATGGTATTTGTTTTTCTCTTTCTGACTTACTTCACTCTGTATGACAGACTCTAGGTCCATTCACCTCACTACAAATAACTCAATTTTGTTTCTTTTTATGGCTGAGTAATAGTCCATTGTATATATGTGCAAATCTTCTTTATCCATTCATCTGTCGATGGCCACTTAGGTTGCTTCCATGTCCTGGCTATTGTAAATAGCGAGGCAGCTCTTCTTAACTAGCATGATATATTGGTTTTGCTCTGCACTACTGAAATGTATAAACTTACAAAGTCTGTTTTTTTTAAGTTCCTAATGATAGCATAATTATAAGGATTGTTCTAGTTAATGAATAGTCTCTTAAAATACCATTAAAATCCAGCAAAACACAAAGAAAATAAAATCAGAGAGCCACCAGATTTCGCTAGCCCAATGAGAATTTCAAGTTTTCTTAGGTTATATAATAATAATCATAGGCAAATGATAAAAGCATTATGGTTCGTAGACTATTCCCATCAGAATAATATTGCTAAGTAATTCTTTGTCTTCGTTGAGGGGTGCTCTTTAGGTAGACACACACGGCATTCGCCTTAAGTATTGCAGGAGATTTTACACGCACTCCCGTTCCCCACAAGAAAGCTCTAGCCCACTGAAAGGGAATAAATTCCAAACCTCAGCCTCTGCTAAAGCTAGAAATACCAAACATAAAAATTACTGTTAAATCTGACAAACCTGAAGAAACTACCGCTGAGTGTTGATTTAACCACTTCTACACAGATAACATTTGAAATTCTAATTTCCCTATCATGATCAAAAGATAGCATCATGTACTCTAAAGCTGTATTCTTGATTCCCTAAAAATGAATGTTTCATACCTGTGTATACATGCTAACCAGGAGGCAGAAAACACAGATCGTTCTAGAGAAGTGAATGACTGCTTTTGTCATGCACGACTGATTGAAAGCTCTGCTGTCAACTTCCACAGTGACTGCTGGTCACTGAACTTTAAGATGCTGAAAACATTAGGGGTAAAAATATCTGCTACACTGAGAACATTTTATACAAATTAAAGTCATCCAATTTCCAAACTCCTGACAGCCAAGCAGCCACTAATGCCTGGGGAACGTGCCTACTCGGTGACATATACCAAAAATGCTTTGAGATAGGCTCAAACAATAAAACTCTAAAAATATACAAGTTTGAATACATTATCTAATTTAGATGATAGGAGATTCTGATTAAGAATCCATAAAGCCTGTGGCATTCTTTTTAGAGAGACAATTCCAATAATACTCCATTAGGATTTTCCGCTGTTAAATTAACTTTACAGACCTCTAATGGATTTCTTAATTAGACTTGTTATTAACAAGAATATTAAATAAATTAAAAACAGCCCTGACAGCCACTTATAATAAACAAAAAATGAAAAGCAAGATTTATGCTCCCTCCTTACTTTTCCCCACCCAATCTAAAGCTTTTAATGATCTTACAAATGTACTGCAATTAATTATTCGACTGTCAAAGAGTAAAAAGCTAGGATCGTTACGTGCCTGTTTGAAGAAGACCTCATCACTTCAGAGACAGGCTGGCTCCTGGAGCCGCTGTTCTGGCCTTGCTCACGAAGAGGCTGCTTCAGCTCGGATGGCCCTTTGTCCTGTAACTGTTACGGCTTCAGGATATTAATTTAGTATGTCTGCCTCTGCAGAAGTACCC
This sequence comes from Phocoena phocoena, assembly GCF_963924675.1. Lineage (NCBI taxonomy): Eukaryota > Metazoa > Chordata > Mammalia > Artiodactyla > Phocoenidae > Phocoena > Phocoena phocoena. The sequence goes on from NC_089236.1 coordinate 76,090,298, forward strand.
TTCCTCCTCCTTCATTTTCTAGAGCAAAAGAAGTATTTAAGCAGAAGAAAGGAATAGCTTTAATTCCAAACTCAAGACATCCAATGGGGACTTCCTTAGTGGTCCAGTGGTTAAAAACCTGCCTTCCAAAGCAGGGGATGCGGGTTCCATCCCTGGTCGGGGAACTAAGATCCCACATGCCTTGGGGCAACTAGGCCTACGCACTCTAGAGCCCTCGCACCACAGCGAAAGATCCCACGTGCTGCAACTAAGATCCAATACGGCCAAATAAATAAATATTTTTAAAAAACAAAACAAAAAAAGACACCCAGTGACCAATCTCTTGTCAGAGAGAAAGAGGGAGAGAGAGAGAGAGAGAGAGCGGGAGATAGAACAAGATTTATCCTCTCTGGGGACCACACCAAAGCCCTGCCTCTTCATTATATATAGCCTTAAAACTGCACTGTGCTCTATGCATTTTTATTTCAGGGATATTTATGTGTAATTTGAAGCAACAGGTGTGAATGTTACAGATACAGACTAGGTGATTTCATTAAAATGAATGGCCTGATGGTGAAGAGTTCTTTAGATGGTGTCTCCAGCCAACAGCCTTTAACAGTAGTAACATGACAGCCTCCCAATCCAAACACGGAACAACAGATAAAGAAAGGGAAAGGCGTTAAATGTTTTCCCAGGGTGAAGAAAAGCAGTAGTCTCTGCTATACTCATTCACAGACACTCTGTCCCTGGATGGCTGCCCTGCCTCAATGAGACCGTAAGGTAGCGTAGCTCAAAGAGCCAAGTGTGCGCCCAGCCCGCCGCGTTCCTTCTACTCCAGCAAGCAACCAGAAGGAGCCCTTGACAACTAAGAATAAGGACACTCCAGAAAGTGGCTATAAAATAAACGTCTGTATATCAAGTGCTTTTTATCCTTGGCACATATACATGTCTGAATGAAGAAGGAACAAAGCAAATTCAGATTAACGTGAGGGCAGAGCTTGGGGATGGCCTTGTGCCACCAAACCGATGTCATTTATCAGACCTTTGGGACCAGGTAGCATAAGTCAGCATGAACTCAGTTTCTCCTCGCGTGAGCATGAGACGGAAGTCTTACCTGTCACCTTTATGGCTGCAATGTATGAAATTCTGCCACCGCCATGGAGATGAATTAGGAACCCTACCGCGTCAGCAGCTGGCATATTGTTCGAAACCCGAAGATTCTGATATTTTGGGAAATACTTCATATTGGTTCATTAATTCTGCATAGCCAAATTGCAAATACTTACTTGAATGCAATTACAGATATTAGTGGATACACAGCTATGCCACGACTAAGATATACCACATCCCGGCGAGGCTATTTATTTATTCTACAGACACGCACTGTGGTATGTACTGCGGGCACAGGGCTTACTCCCGCTGGTGCGTCCGCTCCCAGAGAGTGTATTGTGAGAATCAGACAAACCAAGAGCTCAAATACATGAGGAATGTATGTATTTTAGAGTGAGGAATGGTATGGGTTATAGAAGCATACCAGTTTTCCTCCATACTCACCAGGGCACGTGATCTGGTTTTGGAGGGTCAGCCTCCAGGGATTATGTCTGATCCGTGTTTTGAAAGATGAACAAGGGCAGGCTAAGCAAAGAAAGTGAGGGGCAGAGGGAATTCTGCAGTCTGGGAGAGAAGGCATAACCAGCACCTGTTCTGTGACAGGGATCAGGGATACCACGGGGGGCAGAGCCCTGATGTCTACCCTCCCGAGTCTCCAACGCCAAGGGTTATATTAAGCTGATTACTTACAAGAATTAAATGTGGCAGAAAGGAGCAAGATAAAGCAGTGTAGATGAAGTCTGAGCTCTGGAATCAGATATCAGGGCTTGAATCCTGGATCACCCACGTGATAGATGTGAGTTCTTGGGCAAGTTCCTCAGTCGTATTAGGGTTGAAAAAGGAAGTGTGGGCAGAGCAGCTGGAGATACACATCTGACCTAGACTGGTGAGTGAGAGTCAGCTGCTCCAGTCCTTTAAAGATAAGCACACCTATCCCTGGGACCATGTGACAGGGCTACCCACCCCAGTCTGGAGGAATCAGAGCAAGTTTCCCTGTGGAGGTGATATATGAATTGAGACCTGAGGATGTGAACAGAAGGGTACACATGGAGGCTGTGAGAGAAAGGAGAGCTCAGGAAGTGGGAGCAAAATGAAGGGCAGTTTGCTTTGCTTTTTTTGATGGGAGAAGTCTTGCTATTAGGATTTGAAGTTATGGGCAAGAGTTAAAATCACCCAAGTTAAAAATAAGTTGAACGAATAACAATTAATAATTGTGCAAAGAACAGGTACTTCTCCAAGAAATGTATACAAATGAACAGTCGATAAGCTGATAAAAACACGCTTGCCATTACATTATCAGGGAACTGCAAATCAAACCCACCGTGAGGCACCACCTCACGCTCCCTGGATGGCTGGAAGTATTAAACAAACACTAGCCTTCTCATGAGCACAATCTAATGTTTAACAACAGTGGGGTAACAATGGTATGACGGAAACCACATTAGCATTCAAGCATGCGGGCAACATTAGGTGCTTTCCAACCAAAAAAGGCTCAGCAAGTTTATCTGGTCAGGCACCTTTAAAAAAAAAATCTGTAAACAATTATAAAGCATAAATTCAGGATACAAATCCAAAAAGAAATCTGAGAAAGAAGATGATATGAGTTTTAAGGTGGAACTAACGTACCCCTGAATGTTACACGGCAGCCTGGATGGGAGGCGAGTTTGGGGGAGAATGGATACATGTCTATGTACGGCTGAGTCACTTTGCTGTGCGCCTGAAACTATCACAACATAGTTAATCGGCTCTACTCCAATATAAAATAAGAAGTTAAGAGAAACTAACAGACTTCATGAATATTAAAAGTCAAATTACTGTCTTTTGTTAAAGTGAATTACACACTAGAAATATACTTAATCATTGCATAGCAACAGCATTCACATCTAACAGGACTATCGGCAAACTTGTATACTTTGAAACATGTAACAAGCATTGTAACTCCTCAGGGCAAATTCTGTTCTTAAATTCAGAATAAATAGTTCCTACATCAGATACCAAATTGAAAAAATGAAACTCAAGTTGCATTTAGCATTAAACCTGAAACTAATGCTACATTATATACTATGATTCCATTCCAGCTCACTTTATTTAAAATAGCAATAACCACAAAATAAAAACAACGTATTGTGGATTCGAGTGTAATTACTAAGATCCTGTGCAGGCCTACTCATGGGAAAAATGACCCTGGTATGTATGCCCTGAACCTTTTATGCAATATATGAAAAGGCAGGTATAATTCTGTCAACTGTTGGAGACCTTTGCTTACTAGATATCTTCCTAAAGAAAAAAAAAATATATATATATATATGTTATAGAGTTTTAGAGTTCTCAACCCGAATAGCATTTCAGAGTTAGGAGTGAAATGGTAGAAATATAGTGGCAATCTAAAGTGTTAAATATCTATAGATGATAAAATATTTTTAATGTCAATACATATGGCCAAAAGTGTTGGTTTTTTTTTTTTTTTTTTTTTTTTTTAAATCTAACAGTGGATGGTGTTTTCAGTCAGGGAATAATCTAAAAGTCAAAATAAAAACAAAATATCTTGATAGGCAAATATATCAGAATGCACCCTTCTGCTAGAATTAGACAATCAAAATGTGCAGACATGACAATAGCAACCTATACGTAGAGCAAATAAAATTATGAAAAATCATTCTAAACAAACCATCTAATAAGTCACTAACATAAAGGAGGTGAGCTGACACATGCTTTTAGATAAGCACCCTCAAATCTTCAAATAGTTTCTGAGACACCCAAAGGATTTGATTTTACCGAATCCTTAGTTAGAAGGGCTTGGCGTTTGTGATGTTATTTTAATGTGCTCTACAGTCCCAGTTCAGAGACTCCTTTACTTCAAATGAGTCTAGCTACAAATGAGAATAGATGTCTTAACTATCCAAAATGAAGAAAAACAGCAATTTTCCTCAAATTTTTTCCACTATAATAAACAAAACTGTCTCAAAGGCAAAACAGAAGCGTGAGCGATTTCCAAAATCAGAATTCCGGTTCCTTCTAAGCCACTTTGCCGCTAATCTGAGACAAATCTAGAATCTAACAATACGTATTTTGGTCACACTGGCCAGCGTGCCAACATGGGCTCAACTGCAGTGACCCCTGTGTGAAATCTGCTCCTGTAACTGCCTCTGTGTGAAGCTTTGTTTTCAGATCCATGGAGGAGCCTGTTATTGACGCCTGCCTTGGGGGAGGAGATGGGGAACATTTTGCACATGAGGTGAGGGGTAGAAAAGAGATTCATTCATAACAATTCTTGAGTATTAACGGCGTGCCAGTCACTTCATGTGGAGCCGGGTGGAGCTAGAGGTGAACAAATGGAGGTCAGAGTCCACTCGAGGGGACACACCTGGAACAATCAGGAATCCCAGAATAATCGTACAATGGCAGACTGTGCTGGATGCGCTCAAGGGAAAATACAGGTTGCTCTGTGTTATGGGTCAAATTGTGTCCCCCCAAAAGACGTGTTGAAGTTCTACCCCTCTGGTACCTGTAAGTGTGCCCTAATTTGGAAATAGGATCTTTGCAGATGGAGTCAAGTTAAGATGAGGTCATTCGGGTGAACCCTAATCCAATAAGACTGGTCTCCTTGTAAAGAAGAGAAGAGATGCTGAGGCAGATTTGCATGGAGGGAAGAAGAAGACGTGACGGGACACAGGGAGAATGGTCTGTGAGGAGAGACGAACAGATGGGAACTACGCATCTGTCAGCCAAGGGATGCCAAGACTTGCCAGCAACACCAGAAGCCAGCAGAGAGGCAGGGCACAGGTTCTCCCCTGGAGCCTTCACAGAGAATACGGCCCTGGCAACACTGGTTTCAAACTCCTAGCCTCCGGAATTGAAAGAATACACTTCTGCTGTTTTAGGCCACACAGTTTGGTGGTACTTTGTTACAGGAGCCCCAGGAAACTAATAGGCTCTGGGAGAGCACAGCAAGGACCCCCGAGCTTATCTAAGAAAGAGGGTGGGAGAAGGTCAGGAAAGACTTCCCTGAAAAAGCGAAGCTGGAGCTTGAGATCTGAAGGAAGGGTAGGGTCAGAGCAGATAACGGAGCGGGGGTGAGTAAAGTGTGTTTCCGGGCATGGGCCAGCGTGGCGCAAAGGCTGTGGAAGCGAGGTGTCTGATGCGTTCCAACTGGAAGGAGGTGGGGTGAGCATGACGCCCAGAGACAGTAGAGTCATCCTGGGTAAGGAGGCAGGCAGACAGGGCAAGATGGCAAAGGCCCGATGGGCTGAGGAAAAACCCCTTGCAGCATATGCTCACGTCCGAGCAGGAGACAGATACCATGGACAGCTCTCTCTTCCTGTAAGTTCTAACACACTGGAATACATCTCTCATTGGGACCTGCAAATACCTCTAATAACTAGTGTGCCTTAACAGTATGGCTTCTTGCCAACAGCAAACACCATTCTGGAAGGAATGACATTGCATTTTTGCAGGCTTCTGTTCAGCAAATAAAGACAGGCGCGTCCTTGACACTGAGGCGTTCACAGTCTCCAGGTCAAGCATCTGAGAACAATTTTTAGCTTTTCCCGGAGTTGCCCACAGGTAGCTGGAAGCTGCTGGGCCTTCCTTCTTCCTGGGGAATGATAGCCAACAACACAGTAACACTTGTAAACTGCCACTTGGCCTCGGGTCGTGGGGCCACTGTGCCCTTGAAGGCCATTGTGATTTCTCCATCCTGCTGCTCTGCAGGCTGGTCTTACAGAAAGGGGGAAAGTTTCCACTTGAACTTAGGGCTCTTAACAGACACCCACCGCGTTTGTCCGCAAGCAAGAGTAGTTAATAGAAAGTAGAAATCTACCTTGCTATGGTTTTTCAGCCTTCCCTAACACAGGTTTGCCTGGAAACGTCTCTCACACATTTCGTCTTAACTGACCTCAAGGGTGTTATGTGTCCAGAATATGGTGGCCTGAATTAATTTCATTTTAAACTAGGATCAGCTCTCCTGAATCCTCCATTCATTTGTGCGCTCCCATTCTACACTGACCTTTTTATTTGCACTTCCAGGGGGCAAAAAAGCTCTAGCTGCAACCTTGAACACTGCAAATACAAATCAATAATGCTTCGCTATGAGGCAAGTTTAATTATTTTGTTATTGGTTCTCTCTTTCTCCTTCTCTTGGCTAGCTGTTTTCAACCTAGCCATCTAGACCTGCTCTGCCTAAAAAAACTCTGAAGATCATTTTCCACCAAAAAAACTAGATAAACAAAATCCCAGTGACATAGTATATAAATAAAGTTACCTAATAGTAAAAAATAGTTTTTTTTCAAATATATCAATACTAGTGTAAGAAAAAACTAGAAATGTTGTGATATATATAATGTACAAAATGTATGTACAAAAATTGACATATACACCTCTCTCTCTTCCAAGTAGCACTTCCCTCAGTATAATTGGGTACCTAATATAATACTTGTCACTTTATCGTATAGGGAGGAAATATGGTAGAAGGATTTGCAGAAAAAATATTGGCGGGACTTATTTTCTAAATTCAACTCAAATATTAGCTGTATGACCATCACTAAGTCACTTCATCTTTCTTATTTTCTTAGGCTCCTTGCTTACAATTGGGGATAATACTACCCACCGAATTTTTGTTAAGAAAATTAAATGATAAAATGTACCTTTTTTTCCCCAGTTTTATTGAGATACACTTTGACATACAACATTGCATAAATTTAAGGTGTGCGGCATAATGGTTTAATATATGTATATACTGTGAAATGATTACCACAATAATTTTTTTTTAATTGGAGTAGAGTTCTCTTACAATGTTGTGTTAGCTTCTACCCTGTACAGCGAAGTGGAGTTCCCTGTGCTATACAGCAGGTTCTCATTTGTTACCTATTTTATACATACTAGTATATATATGTCAATTCCAGTCTCCCAATTCATCCCACCCCCGCTTTCCCCCTTGGTGCCCATATGTTTGTTCTCTACGTCTGTGTCTCTACTTCTGCCTTGCAAACAGGTTCATCTATACCATTTTGCTAGATTCCACATATATGTGTTAACATACAATATTCATTTTTCTCTTTCTGACTTACTTCACAGTAAGTCAGACAGTCTCTAGGTCCATCCACGTCTCTGCAAATGACCCAATTCCACTCCTTTTTATGGCCAAGTAATATTCCACTGTATATATGTACCACATCTTCTTTACCCGTTTGTCTGTTCACGGGCATTTAGGTCACTTCCGTGACCTGGCTATTGTAAATAGTGCTGCAGTGAACATTGGGGTGCATGTGTCTTTCTGAATTATGGTTTTCTCTGGGCATATGCCCAGGAGTGGGAAATGAGGTATCACCTCACACCTGTCAGAATGGCCATCATCGAAAAATCTAGCAACAATAAATGCTGGAGAGGGTGTGGAGAAAAGGGAACCCTCTTGCACTGTTGGTGGGAATGTAAACTGATACAGCCACTATGGAGAACAGTATGGAGGTTCCTCAAAAAACTAAACATAGAATTACCAAATGATCCAGCAAAATGTACCTTTTTAATCTCTTTGCTCTTTGTTCTTTGCTCGGTGCCTGACACTTGGAGAGTGTCCAATAAATGGAGGTCAGTAATAATAATCATAAATTTATAAACAGAAGGTACATCATAAATTGTACTTTTATGACATCAGAAGACTAACTCATATATATAATAGTTTGGTTTACCACATTTATGTGACTTAAAAGGGCAGAGGAGGTGAAGGGGTTGGTCTACTGTTTTCCTTAAAGAGAAATGTTCTATTGAAACTGAAATCCAGGAAAGGGGAATTCTTTTTTTATTTTTACTTTTTATTAATTTTTATTAATTTTTATTGGAGCACAGTTGCTTTACAATGTTGTGTTAGTTTCTACTGTATAGCAAAGTGAATCAGCTATACATATACGTATGTCCCCTCTTTTTTGGATTTCCTTCCCATTTGGGTCACCACAGGGCACTGAGTAGAGTTCCCTGTACTATACAGTAGGTTCTCATTAGTTATCTATTTTATACATAGTATCAACAGCGTATGTGTAGCAATCTCAATCTCCCAATTCATCCCACGCCCACCCCTTTTCCCCTTGGTATCCATACATTTGTTCTCTACGTCTGTGTCTCTATTTCTGCTTTGCAAATAAGATCATCTATTAACGCATATATGTGGGATCAGGAAAGGGGAATTCTATTACGGAATCCCACACTTTTCCATTTTATGATACTTACTAGAATAACATAAGTCTCAATAATTTTGTAATTTAAGAGAATCTATAATAGACACCATCTGTGGGTTACCAAATTAATTTTTTAACTCTTGTTGAATAATAATATAGCCATGACTATTTTGTGCTTACCATTGGCCAAGTAACATGCAAAGTATTTTACATAGATTTGCTTAATTAATCCTCACCGCAGCTCTAAGAGGTGGCAGCCATCATTATACCCATTTTACAGATGAGGTGACTGAGGTGTGATTTGCCATTGTGCCACAGGTTGCAAATGGCAGACCCAGACTTAAAATGCAGGCTGGTGGCTCCATAGCCCATATTCCTGATCCACACATAGTGCCCCTCTCTATCCACACATAGTGCCCCTCTCACATAAGCATTCAATACTAGAGACCACATTAGAGCAATTCCACCTACGGTTGACGCAGATTTAAACAGAGTGGTAAAGACATTCTTGTATTAAATGGAAATTACTGATCAAGTGTAAAATCCAATGAGCCCATTATTGAAGCAAAATAATATTTAGAAAATCTAGGCAGAAGAGCAGGAGAGCTGTGTCTGCAAGACCATTTGCAGCAGGACAAGTGATCACAGAATAGAAAAAGCTCTTTTCGTTAAGAAGAAATAGTGGACGGGCCATCCTTGGTGTTTTAGCACTGTCTAGAAATCCCTTCCCCAGCTCGAAGGCCGACCTAAGGCTTCCTTCTCCTCCACCATCCAGCAGGTACCTCACTCCCTTAGAAGTGCCTCCTAACACCCCTCCTGACTGTTTTGCATCCTTTTTCTGTTCCCCTTTTTGTTCCATAACACACTACAGGTAGCACTAAGTGTGCTGTGTCGAAACTACTGATGTTCTTCTTGACCATCTGCCTGAAGCCTGTGAACTTGTAGAGATTTATCTATGTTAACTCCATGTATACATTTATATATTTATATAACTATACATTATATAAATACATATTGTATATTATTATTTATATATTATAAATAGTAATATATAATATGTGTGTACTATACATATGTTATGATATGTAATATACAATAGATACATTTTATGCTTGTTTTTAAGACTCAAAATATGCCTATATAATTATTTAACTAAATTAATACACTTACATTAGCAAATTAAATTGTATCAGGAAAGCATACAGATCATTTGATAGAATCTCCTCCTTTACAGAAGAGAATCTGGTGATTTTAAATGCTTCTCCAAAAGATACGGGAACCACGAGGCAGGCTACAGACATATACACTGGGCTCATTTGTGGGAATTGTCTTCTTATACACAGAAGATGTTGGGAACGCCTCTTAAAGGTGCCACAAAAATACTCCCCACTTCAGTCTCTCTAAGCTTCAGCCCTGCTGCACTACACAGATTTCAGGGAGCTATGACATGCATATTCATAATGAATCTAGTTTCCCTACAAAAGGAAATAACACATGAAACAGGTGGTTAATTACGTTATAGTCTGCATTAAGCAGTTCAAGTTTTCAGACTGCACTTTAACCTTAGGGCATTCAGAATGTTTATAGTGTTACATCACATTTTCAGGAATTAAAAACAATCACGTTTTACCAACGATTTCCTTCTATTCATATAATATCAAACATGGGGCACACCAATATTAAATAGAGCTTAAAAGGTATAACTCATTAAATCAATCTCCACTTGAATACTCTGAATTGTTCTCTCGTAAATCAATGAATTAAAACTGAATATTCAGTGACTCTCATTTAATTGTATAAGGTTTAAGAAGCTCAGTTTTCATAAATATAAACAGATGAATCTTCAACAACATTGATATTTAGTAAATGAAAAGTCACACAGACAAGGTATAAGAACATAAATGGTTCCGAGAGAAAATAGTACCTAACGTTTAAAGATAAGATATGTTCCCTGGCCTATAAAAGCTAGGAACTCATTACTAAATCTTTTCATAAAACTGCTTTATAGCATGTAAAAATTCCCACTGTAACTAATGCACTTCTGTTTTCAAAATAAATAGGATTTTTGTTAGCGTGCCTTGGGCAGTCATCAATAATCGTATCACATGACTCCAGCTCACAGCCTCCCTACCTGTTGCCACTACTCTTGACAGTAGATGTGCTGGGAGCTGCGCTGTCCTGAACATATAGCTACACTTTTAAGCTAATGTTCAGAGTATTTATTATGTTCCAGGAATTGTAAGAGACCCTTTACGTGCATAATCTAATCTTTGCAAAAACCTCGCACTTGCTTCTGAAGTGAACATTATGGTTTACTACAGATTACTCTTATTTGAAAGGTACCTGCAAATTATGACAACGTTATATTCGTAAGGTTCTAGTTGAACTGTCGCTTCAGTAAAACCTCACCTATCAAAATGTTTATTGATTGATTTGACATTTAATTAATATGAATGAGCTAATTAGGCTTCATTAATTTATACATACCTTACTGATATACTTGGAGCAATAATGAGTAAGTCACCAAAGTTATGCTTCATTTATAAGAAAGAAGGCATACCCTGTGGATCTCACAGCCTTAGAGAGTCAACATTCTTCCTGCCTCCTACTCTGTTACTCACATTCTGGTTAGTCCTAACACTAGACCCGACTCTGCCTCAGTTAAGCAAGTGCTCGGGGGAGTCCACGCCTACTTAAAGGGCACATTCATGGCCTGACAGAGGCAGGAAGTCATCAGCTCTGGTCTCAGGGTCCCCACTTAACTCCATGATTGTCTGCTACATGCCTCGGTTTCCTCATCTGCAACTGGAGATGGTCTTGCGACCTCATACAGTTGTGTGGATGGGTGGGAGATGTTATGGATAGATAGCACCTGGTACCACGTAAGGTTGCCTGACGTATGGCAGGGGGTCTGAGCTGAGCCCAGAGCAGAATTTAGTGCCAGTTCCAGGCTGTATCAGAAGGAAGCTGTGTTTCCAGCTTCCTGTAGATTTCTTGAGAGGACCAAACTGTGTCTATTCTTCTGTCCAGTTCCATGATCTAGGCCAGAGGTCCCGAGAAAAGGCTACAAGGGAAAACTAAAAATAGCCTTCGGGGGATGGATTTTGGGAGTCCTGAGTCAGAGGCTTTGCTGCTTCAGAGAGTGGGTGGGGAAGGTCACAGCAGAGTTGATCAGTCCCCCTGCACTGAACAGCCAGTGCCTGGCAGCCGAGGGATGGCTGAGGGAAGGCAGGGCAATTAGTCACAAGAGCCTTTGCAGCCTGGGGACCCTGGAGGCCTCCCCTTTGGCAGGGATGGCACGCCCCCATACAGCACCCGGGTGACAGAGGAGATGAGGCCCAGAGACGCTGAGAGAGCATAAGCTGGAGCTGGTGGGGAGCCATCAAAGCAGGCCATGGCCCCCGTCAAATTGGTTATGTTATTTACACACGTTTTGACTCCAGAGTTTGAAAGGCACTCTTCCCTTCTAACAGCCTCCGGTACTGGCTCACCATCCACATTCGCTGCCCACTGCTTTATACTGTGTCTGTGTGATTCTCTCTCCCTCTCCAGCTGCCACCAAGGCATAATGATAAATACTGCCATTCCTTCGGTGGAGGGAAGGTCTTCCCCGACAGAATGCGCAATCAGGCTGGCTCGCAGGGCCGGGATGCCATGTGCGAAGGAGAGCGTGGAGAATACTTAAGTAGGGAGGAAGGAAGGCATGAAGGCGGAGGATGAAGCTCTGCAGTGAGCCCTGCAAGGGCTAGGCCCCGAGGGTGGCACAAAAAAGGCTGTGAGCCCAGCGTACCCAGGATGGCTGCCGCGGAGAGATGTCTTCTCTCTCCTAAATATTACAGGTAAAAAAGACAAAGTTGAGCTGCAAAACAATTACTTTAATTTGAGCGATTATCGCAACTCTCTCATTCTTCAGGTTGGCAGCAACCAACATAATCCAATCGATCATTTAGCCGCTGTCTAGTTATATTGCTATTCACACCCCCTAGCCATTAGAATAGGGCTCTGGAACAGGGTACAGATTTCTTCATGCAAATTATCCCTCAAAGTTTATTTTGTGAGAGGAGAAAAATGTTTGATTGTACTAAAACAAATTTGGGAAGCTCTGTAGAAACCCAAATTCACTTTGGATGACAATCCTTAACTTTTCTCTGCTTATTCAAATTGCCTTATTGTTAATTAGTGCATCATTCATCACGTATCCTCCCTAAGAATAATGGAAAATAACTGTGAACGATGGGGGGAAACCTATTAAATTAGAAAAAAATTAGGCTTTATAAAATAAATTTAGAAGAAATTCAGTTTTACTACCTGCAAAAGTATAAGGTTATACAAAGATTAGTAGCTAGCAAAACGTATTGTCAATTACCATCAATGTAGCTCTCTTTCTGTTCGTTTGTTTCATTGTGGCAAATAGCACATAGCGCGAGATCTTTCCTCTTAAGACATTTTTAAATGTACACTACAGCATTGCTAACTATAGACACAATGCTGTACAATGGATCTCTAGAACGTTTTCATCTTGTATAACCGAAACTTTAAACCAAGTGAATAGCAACTCCCCACCTGCCCCTCCCCCCGACCCTGGGAACCATTCTACTTCCTGCTTTGATGAGTCTGACTACTTTAGATACAGCGTATAAGTGGTAGAATCATGCATTATTTGTCCTCTTGTGACTGGCTTATCTCCCTTTACTTACGTCCTCAAAGTTCATCCATGTCGCAGTGTAGAGCAGGATCTCCTTTTTTTTTAAGGCTGAATAATGTTCCACCATACGTATGTACCAATTTTCTTTCTATCAAGGGACACTTGGGTTGTTCCCACATCTTGGCTATTATGAATAACGCTGCAATGAACATGGGCGTGCAGACATCCCTTTTGGATCCTGATTTCAATTTCTCTGAACATGCACTGAGAAGTGGGATTGCTGGATCATGTGGTAGTTCTAGTTTTAATTTTCTGAGAAATTTCTGTATTGTTTTCCATAGTATCTGTACCAGTTTACATTCCCACCAGCAGTGATGCAGATTTCTTTAATGACTGGGTTAAGAATCATACGTGTTTAGAATATTGTTGAAATTAAAACAAGTGCCCCGAGCTTACTTGTAATAGTTCAGGAATATTTTTAAATGACTTCTTTACACAAATTAATATCAAATCTTCTCAAATTCTAAATCAATAAAGTTTAGTCTAAGAGTATATTATATCTTCAAAAAAAGTAGAATACATCGGTGTCTTGAAGGTTATTCTGGTTTTATATTTAAGCTAAAGTTGTTTTAGCTGAAGAGAATGCAACCAAATTCTTATATATATAAGGTCTGTTGGAGACATACCAACTGATTAATAAAAGAGAGACAGGGAGAGATAGAAAGGGGAAGAAAAGATTATATTGGCCACAGACATGAGACTGGTAATAGTTCTTTTTGCTTACCTTCAAAAGTGGGCCACATTTTTTTTTTTGCATATATGTGAAGAAGTCTTGGGGAATAAGAATGGGCTTAGAACTGTTTTTGATTTTTTTCCTTTAACATTAAAACTCAAGAGGCCTTATAGATAATGCTGAATTCATATCTGTTTATTGTTCAACAGTTCCTTCGGATTAGGTTTGCCTGTCCGTCAGTTTTGATAGAAGAAGAAAGAGGAGGCGGAGAGACTGGAGGGGAAGGAGGGGGAGGACGCTGGAGAGAAGGGGACGGAGGAGGGAAAGGGAAAAGGGAGAGGGGGAAGGAACAGTCTGCTAACACTTGGAAGAGAAGCAAGCGCATTCAATGCTACACCATTTGCATAATGCAAATTTCCAGCCTCTGACATGCCACACACACTGGGTTTTAGCTTAGTGTATATCTGTTCTTTAATCTTTTTATGGCCAGAGGCTTGCTTCTTAACATGAATATTGTTTTGTTATTATTATTTTTTTTTATTTTTATTTTTATTTTTTGCGGTACGCGGGCCTCTCACGGTTGTGGCCTCTCCCGCTGCGGAGTACAGGCTCCGGACGTGCAGGCTCAGCGGCCATGGATCGGCAGGCGGACTCTCAACCACTGCGCCACAAGGGAAGCCCTGTTTTGTTAGTATTTTTTAAAGAACATTCGTTCAGTCGTTTATTCATTCACCTAAATGGAGTGCTGACTATAGCTTGGAACATTTCTCAGCACAGGGGCTACTGCTGCAAACACGTGAAGGAGCACAGTGTGTACAGAATTCTCAAATCAAGTTCAGGAAAAGACGGAAACTTTGGGGAGGGTGTGTAGCAGGAGGGGTGTTGAAGGTTTCTATGCAGCTGGTGGAGAGGACAGTCTGCTCTTTACAGGTTATTTCTCATCCCAACTGTCCCACTCTGGGTTGTGCAATAAACACCTCCCCACTTCAAGCTCAATTTGGGGTATTTTATTTTTCTTTGCCTCTGCCTGAGAACTTTTAATAATTCTTTAATTCAGACAAAGGACCTTGATAGGTTGTCAGTGTTTATGTGACACATTTCTTGGATTACCTTTCATTGCACATCATTATTTATTAATTTTACCACTCTATTAAAAGTAAACTATTATTTGTTCTTTTCAATATCAAAGAGAACTTACTGAAATCAAGCTAGATGGCCAGCTACTCTTTGTACCAAAAAGTGACCGTAGATGCCCTTCCTCCCAGTGGGTAAATCCACAAAGATCACGCTGGTGGTTGTGACTGAGCTACTGTCCCTGTTCACCATGGTCCCTTTGAGCTAAACATCAGTGGACTGGTAGCTTCACCACTAAATTAATTATAACTGGAAAACTGGGAAAACTGAAGCATTTGCCAAGGGGCATGCATACCACTAAGTTGAAGCTAATTCCAGGAGACACAGAGGTTAACTCTACGTTCTATAGTTATTTAAATTCTGTCTTTCCTTATGAACGTGAAGGAGGCTTACCTAGAGTTGGGGCTACTGCCAGGAGCGTCAGTAGGACTTGGGACACTTCAAACAGACTCAGTCATATATGGCTTTGACCCTAACGGTGATTCTCCTCACTCCAAACCATGTCACCATCATCATCAACCACTAAACTGCAGGCCATGTCTTTCCATCTGGCTCATTTTCGCTAGATTTGAATCCCTATATCTTCCATGAATTATAGAAATAATGCATAAAAGCCTTATTAATTCAGCTCCTAATATATAAGTTCTCAATAAAGCTATTTTTATTAGCAGTAGTAATGTTATTACCTATAGACCCTGAGGTTTGCTGCAGCTTCAAATATTAAACGTTCAATCATCCTTGGTCTAATTTTCTTCTAAATCTTCTTGTTGATCATAGCAATTGACTGCATCAGGAAGAGTTCTAACTTTCACAAACAACAGAAATGGGTTTTGGCTGATTATAGCAGAAAATAAGTGTTTGGAAATTGCCTAAAATCTTGGAGAACCAGACTTGGAAGAAGGGATGCAGTATGGCCCAAATCACTGTCAAACGTGCCCAGCTCACGCTGCAGGACTGCGGACACTGCTGCCACCACATGAGACTCTAGACACTTTGTTTGTGCTGCTGACACCAGATGACGGCCCCTCCTGGCTCCACTTTCCCTGCTGCCCTGGAAAATGGATGGTGGTTATTCCTCCTTTAATTATTTTGGTTTCTCAGGAGCCTGGCCTTTTTGAGATGGATGAAAACACGTTTTGTAGAACAGAACACTCAGGCACAGGAAATTTAAGTCTCCTTCCTAAGGCACAAAATCTGTGGTTCCTAAATCCCATCTCAAAGCGCTTTCTACCATACACACTGCGTAACAAAATACAAACAAAAAACAAACAACGGAAACGCGTATGTTTGATGAATAGAAAAGAGGCTCCACAGTGACTCTGATTTTCCTTATTTAAAAAAAAACATTCAAAATTTCATCAAAAGTGCCTGCTACCAATGTTGTGTCTATGCACCATTGTTGTGGGTTGGTGTTTTGGGGGGATGTGTCATTGTCACGGTGACCATTCATATTGGAAAGGCACTGGCCTTCAGAAAGACTGAATAGAGGAAACAGAACCCAAACCCAAACCGTATCCCTGTGGATACACTCAGGTCACTGGTCCAATGACTCAGAGCTTCCCCTATGACTCTTCCAAGAAAAAAAAAGTTTTTTCAAGTGTTGATAAAGATGAGTTTAGGAGGAAGAAATGAATTGCTTCCAATTAGTGTGGGAAATGAATGATAAATCTGTGACTAAAACTTGGGTCTCTTCTTCCCTAGTATAGCATCCCGATCAGGCTACATTTATCTCTAAATACAGAAGTGTACATTTCTTGAAAGTACTAATACGATCACACAAATAAACTACGAAGAACAACTGTGCTTGCTTATGATTATTTTCACAGTAAGAGTGGAACTAAGTCACTCGCTACTCTTGCTATTGGTCTAAGGTACAGCTTGAACTGGAACTTGGTTTGGAGAGAGGTGGGCGTGGTGGAAGATACCCCATGTGGAGGGGACGTCTCATGGGGAGGAAACTGCAGAAGCAAATGCAGAGAAGCAGAGAGGGCAGGTAGACTGTTCAAGCAACAGCCTGTGTTCTCGAGGAAAGGGTGGTAGAGAAGACTTCGCTGAGTGACCCCCGAATCTTGCACAGCATGAATGGGACTGCATAGAGAGAGCCGTCCAGGTAAGAAATAATTCTTTAATGGCTTACAGACTGCCTCATAAAACCAAAATGAGCTAAGGCAGTGAACAAAGATACAAGGAGTAAGATAAAATGTAAGCATAATTGGAGAAGCACTGAAGAAAATATGTACAATTTTAGAGAAATAAAATGAAATCGAGGAAATAAAGATCTAATAATATACTAATTGTTTTGATCTGAGCTTCCTAGATCCAAAGTAAAGAAGGAAACATCATGAGACGCGGGCGTCATGGTGACCACTGGGGTGACACACACTGTCCCTGTGCATTGTTAAGTTGTTTGGGGTAGCAACAGCTACTCATCGGTCACATGAAGATCATGCAATGAACCAGAAGCTCAGCATGAGAGCTATGCAAAAAAAAATAACAAAATCTATAGAGTTGGTATTTTTATCTTTCTTCAACGTTCACTAATGCTAAAATTTTAAATTAAAACTAAAATTGACATAAATCTTTTATACAAGGAGAAAGGATAATAAGGATTTGAGGTAGATCAATATGGTGAGAGAAAAGGAAAGGAGAAGGAGAAACACTGTGGTCATGGAATCAGCGGAGATGAATGTGGAACTGGCTGAGAAGGCGAGAAGGCAGGTCATTCCAAGGCTTTCCTCTCTAACAATGACTCATGAGATCCCACTAAGCAAGGTAAGCAGCCCTGGGGAAATGACCATCTCACGTGGGATTCGCAGCAAGTGGAGGATGGAGATAACAAGTTGGCTTGGACATGCTGAGGTTGAGAAGCCAGTAGAAATTTCCAGCAGAGTGGATCAAATCTGCAGGCTTCTAGGAACAGCATTTGGAGTTGGCAAAGGAATGCGCTGGATTCCGTAAGGTCAAAAGTGAACTCCATTATCCAGCCATAAAAAAGAATGAAATCTTTGTGACAACATGGATGGACCTGGAAGGCATTATGCTAAGTGAAATAAGTCAGACAGAGAAAAACAAAGATCTTCCTTATATGTGAAATCTAAAAAAGAAAAAGCTCACTGTAGATACAGAGAACAGACTGGTGATTGCCGGTGCAGGGGAGGTGGGAAAAATGGGTGAAGGGGGTCAAAAAGAAAAAGAAAAAAAAGTGGACTGAAGACAGGAAAGGAGAGGAGAAGGGGTCTACTGTCGACTGCAGGGTAGACACGGAGGGGGGGCTGGGGGGGATCAGGTATGGGATTGAGAGAGAAGAAAAAGAAATTTCTGAAGAGAGCTAATACTCAAGGATTTGTCTAATGATTTTCTTTCAAGGACACTGCAAATAAAAAAGCAAATAGATACTGGCATTACGTCCTATATTACTTAGAAAGGTCTGTTTCACTCCAAGATTAAATATATTTTATGTTTTCTTTCAGTACTTTTTTTACTCTTTAATCTTTTAAAGGGTCTGAAGTATATTTTTAAAATATGGTATGAAGTAGGGTTAGACTTTATGTTATTTTTAAATGGACAGCAATACCCCGACACTACTGCTTATTAGCATGTTCTCTCTGCTGATGTATTCACGATACAGCAAACTCACACAGTCACTAGCACACACTCAGGCACTCATACACAGAGGTGTATGAGCTCTGTGCTCCCTCAGTGAGCTGTCGGTGCCCTGCCAGACAAGTCTTTCTAAAACATTCATATCTTTACATTAACTAAGGCAGGGAGACAACCTTCTTAAAAACAGAACTCGAAAGTCTTCATCGTGAGCATGATGTCAACAGGATAAACTTCCCACACGGTTGAGAAGTTAATCACTTGTTCTCAACACACTTCTTCCAGCCTTATTTCCTAATACCACCCACCACTAGCCCCTGTATTTTTTCAAACATCCTTTATATATATATATATATATATATATATATATATATATATATATATATATATACATATATATATTTTTTAAGATGTTGGGGGTAGGAGTTTATTAATTAATTAATTTATTTTTGCTGTGTTGGGTCTTCGTTTCTGCACGAGGGCCTTCTCTAGTTGTGGCAAGCAGGGGCAACTCTTCATCGCGGTGCACGGGCCTCTCACTATCACGGCCTCTCTTGTTGCGGAGCACAGGCTCCAGACATGCAGGCTCAGTAGTTGTGGCTCACGGGCCCAGTCGCTCCGCGGCATGTGGGATCCTCCCAGACCAGGGCTCGAACCCGTGCCCCTGCACTAGCAGGCAGACTCTCAACCACTGCACCACCAGGGAAGCCCTATATATATTTTTTTTAAGTATGTCAGTTCATTACTTTGTGTCATTACATGTGGAGAGTTCTAAGTGTTGAATGACCTTGCCAGTTTTTTTTTCTGAGCCATTTGAGAAAAGGTTTTATATATATGTGTGTATAAAAAAATCTACTCCTTAATACTCATCCAAGTCTTACATCTAAAGAACAAAGATACTGTCTTGTAACAGTGCACAGAGCAGCTATCAAAGTTAGTAAACGTAACATCAATACCATAGTTTCATGTAATACACAACTTCCATATTGCAATTTTGACAAAGCCAATGGCGTCCACTGACGCCCTCTGTAACATTCCCCAGTTCTGACACGGAATTCGGTCCAAGAGTACAAAGTACTTAGTTGTCACGTCTCTTGAGTCTCCTTTTAATCTGAAACAATTCCTCAACTTTACCGTCTCTCGTGACATTGACATTGTGAAGACCAAAGGCAAGTTATTTTATAGAATGTTCCTCACTTGGTTTGTCTGATGCATCCCACCAGAATAACACGTAACGGTGATTCTCAGGGTATTATCTTTAAAGGCACCCTGTGTCTCTCTACTCCCATTGGTGATGTTAACTTCGAATTCTGGGTCAAGGTATTGTTTAGTATTTCCACTGCAGTTACTGTTTTCCCCTTTAACTCGTAAGCAATCTGTAGGGAGAAACTTTGAGAACGTGCAAATACTCTGCTTCTTGTCAGATTTTTAGTTTGTAAATCCCTACCCATTAATACTTAAGACTATTTTTAAGCTTTTAAGATTACCCATCATTTTTTATCTTTTTGGTATGAAACGTTCACCAGTCCCAGAGCACAGCTAATTATTTCCCCCTGCTACAGGGCGCATTCTAAGTAAGTGTTGATGTAACTGTCTCTTCTCTCTACTGACTCTAAAAAGGCAGTGACAACGTTTTGCCAGCATTAACATTTCTCACTCTTGTGAATTAGTTACATTATTATTTAGGGACTTACACTACACTGAAAGAAATTCTCCAAGGTTTGCCATTTTAGATTAACACAATGAGATGCAAAATGGAGCCCATTTGTAATCCCTTGAATTTACGCATATTTAATACAATCATATTTGTAGAATCTAACGATGACTCTGCCTAATAGTCTATGAGAAAATAAAGAAGAGATTTCGCTATTTTGACTTTGCCTTGAGATCTTGGAAACAAAAAATGTCTTTTGCTCCAGGGTCCACTGCACTGTGCGGATTGAAGACATGTCTACACTTTCTGGGAATGGTGTACAACCTATGAAATTAATGTGTTTGGGCATGGATTTAACCTTCATTGCCATTCTGCAGCACATGCTATTATGAATGAATCCTATGCTAGCATCTGTGCCGTTCTTTTTCTAAAGAAATGACAGAGGCGTATTTGCAATCTGTGTATTCTATCCTTATCTGCCCCTCGGTTTCTGGGCACATGACTGTTCTAGACGCTAGGAGACTGTAAACCTCGCAGGCCCTGTACTTGCACAGACTCACCCCTGCTGTGCCTCTTCTGCTTTGTATGCAACTTACAGCAGCTGCAGCACCGGGCTTTGTGAGGGTATCTGATATAAATACAAAAGTTTCCATTTGATTTCGTTCTGAAAAAAATCAGTTGATAAGTGCTACGGATCTAGTGGATCTTGAAAACCGTAATCTCCTTTGTAGCACCTCCAGACACCGCCTACAAACATGAACCTCAGAATCTTGATGTCATTTGTTTCCAAGACCGTGTGAACTCATCCCTGGGACATTTTTGGACCATCCAGTGCGCTCCAGGCTGAAGGAGGCTACAATGAGAAGTTAAATCAGTCCCTGGCCTAAAGGAGGCCTGTGAAAATCGGATGGAATAGGAGTGGATGCATTGAGTTCTCTTTCATTTTGAAGAAAATTCTACCTTCCAGCCAACTAGAGCTTTCAGAGTTTCCACGTCTAGTTTCCTTTCTGTTCCACCTCAGAACCGCCAACACCAACTTCTGAAATTTTGGAGCTGAGCCTACAGAGAACTCAGGTGGATTTCTTCAAACAAATGTGAGTGAGTAAGTTTAATGAGTTTTAACAACTGTTTATTCAAATCTGAGTTAAAAAAAAGAAAAACATTTACTGAGCACAAAGCCAGTGTAAGGCACATTACTTGGTATATGAGGAGTGCAAACAGTGACTGTGACAAAGTCCTTGCCTCGAGGTGACACTGGGATACTAAGGAGGATGCCAACTTTATGTGAACTGCATGCAACTGCCGATCAAAATCACAGGCCCCCTCCTCAGAAAGCAGAACCTCCTACAGAAGCTCCTAGATCTGTACACTTCGGGACAGGCCCGACTGCATGGGTCAGTTTTGACAAACCCAGTCAGCGGTGTAGACTCCTGTTCCTGGAAGCGCTGTTCAGGGACCATCCATCAATGCCAGCGAGAGCCGGTGAGAAAAACAGAGTCTCAGGCCCAACCCAGGCCCCAGAGTCAGAGTCTGCATTTAACACGTGTCGTATGGCTGCACGTTAATATCTGAGAAGCACGGTTTAGAAGTGTTGCTCTTTTTATTCCCTTTAAAGCAGTGACGTAACTTTGCGAAGTTGAATCCAGATGAGGAGATTGCACTTCACTCTACAACGTATTTATAAATAAATAATGTATCGTTCACTTACGCCTATCCAGCCCTAACGTCCCTTATCTAGCTCTGCGCCGTTTTGCCGAAAGTCTTTGAAGACCATGCAGCTAAACAGCCCTGCGCAGTTGCAGGGGAATCAGAAGAAAACATCGCCATTGTGGTCACTGGAGGCAGCACCAGCTGTTACGTAATTTTGTTATAAAGCTATTTCCTGCCACTGGAGGATCCGAAGTAACATTTACTTGTATAATTCTATTTATTTGATCCATCCGGGACCAAATAAAAAGCATTCATTAATCCACTATGAATATGTCAGGCAGATAACCTTTTTAGAATATGAGAGAATTAAATGGTATTTACAAATTCTTTATAACCTTATCAAAATATCTTTTCAAAGATCTCTAAACATCTATGGTACGTCTCACACCTGACCCATTATTGTTCAGCACAACGGAATCCTCCAAACGTTCACAGTTCTTAGCACGCCTTGGAACATACTGGGTAGACTGGGAAAGACAGCCCAGAAAGAAGCTTCTGAGAGAATGGAGATAATGTCCCATCCTCATGGAGGTTGGGGAAAGATACTTCCTCTATTTCGACAGTCCCAGGTTCATCTCTCAAATATAAATATGCAACCAATCAATTGTAAGGCCTTACTGGTCTAAGGTCTAATGAGTCTCAATTCATTATTTTGTTTCAAAGGTTTCACAAATGCATACTGTAACATAAAGCAGCTGTGAATATATGAATATGTGTGTGTGTGTGAGAGAGAAAGGATCATCAAAACAGTCTACTTCCTCAAATTGGGAATCTCTGTAAAAGAGGAGCAGTTGCCGGTCACCTTTTAAGTTCCCTCTCTGTCTTCTGACCGCCTCCCAGAGTAAGTGTTAGACCATGTCCTTCCACCATGAGGCTGTTCTACGCAGTGGGCCTTCCTGAGTCCCCCCTGGTTGCCCTTTCTCATCCCCAAGGGAACGCAGACTAACCTTGCTCCTGGAGGCTGCACCCTGCTCCTCTCCAGAGTAGCTCAGGCGAACGCCCGCATCTGAAACCATCTGAACACTGCAAACTGCATCTAGAGGGAACCACTGGGTCTGATTCAGCCTCAAGCTTATTCTGCTCCAGGACTGGAGGGGTCTCCAGGGCAAGGAGACTGGGCTTCTCTTTTGGTCAGTCTTCATAATCCACAGTCCAGCTAGAGGCGGCAGGTGCTCTTCATCCTTTGCATCTAAGACAGAGCCACTGGAATCCCGAGCCTGAGTCCCTCATACAGGTAAGGCTGCTACAAGGCTTGGAAGTCAGAGAAATGATGTTGCTCCTATTGGGACCATGCCTGACAACTCCCCACAGGAACTGCCGCCCGTTTCCAAGTCTAAAGGAACATTACAGATATACTTTGGGAGCACGTTTATATATGAAAGCACAAATATGATTTTCACTTTTCCATTGACCAGTGCAGTTAAACAGGAATGCAAGTGCCTACAAAAAAGACATTTTCCTGGGTTTTTATTTTACATGGAGTCATGTCTAAATCAGGAAAGAACAGGAAGATGAAACTGGTTATATTGAGAGAAAAAAAATACAGGGAAATGTGTTTTTTGATGAAGTAGGAGAACAAATGGAAGAGTAACTTGAAATATGGGTGGAGGGAGGCGAGAGCGGGAACAAAGGATGGTGTACAATTATAGAAACATAGGAAAACGAGGGGTAATAACTGGAGGAAGTAGCATCCCTAAGAGGGAAAGGAAAAGAGCAAAATCAAAGACAAGCAAGCATATAAAATGAAAACAAACAGTGTCACATAAGAAGAAATAGAAACACAGAGATTACCAGAGAAGACAGAAAAGTGGCCCAGAATAAGGGATCATTGACATGGAGAGGCATAATACAATAGGAGCTCTAGGAATGTGGTAAAGAAAATATGCCCACAAGGAAGAGGTGAGCAAGTGAAAACAAAGCAAGACGGGAGTCCCTAGTTAAGATGGAGTAGAGAAGAGGCACACAGATATTTGTAAAGAAAACATTCCTGGGGCTGGGAAACTTCCTTTCCATGCCTAACAGTGGGCTTCAATTTTCTAATCTGTAAAACAAGACAGCTATCAGGAATGCTAGATAATGTACATGTGTGCATGTATCAGTATCAGGATGTGGCCTGTTTTTTCTTTTTCCTGTAACATTACTTCTCAAGGCTTCTATTTCTTCCAATGTGAGAATAGCTGGACATTTCTCCTTAACCTGATTGTTCTTGAAATTGCTAAGCTCATAATACTTTGCCCAGGCAAAAATTTGAATCTCCCTGTGAAACCTTACAATTGATTTCACTAGTGACCTCTAGCAGCCTCTCAAAGGAATAGATTTCAAACATCTAAAATTTTAAAACGGAAAGAAATTTTTCTCGGTCTCAAAAATAACCTAACATAGGACTAGAGCCTAGCTCTTCAGGTAAAAGCTAATTCTATTTTTCCAGATAGAGTAAAAGATATACTTATATCCTAACATACATGAATGATAATTTACTTGGATGGAGACCAAAACAGTCTTTCCTATTGAGAGGCAATTGTTACAGGGAGAACTTCTAAGTGATAGGGAAATTCTTCTCAGCGACAGTAAGCTGGGAAGGTATGTCAAGAATTGCTATAAAAACATTCACCCTATTCATGGAAATGGGGAGGATTTTATGAGAGGGCATTTCACAAAAGATACCCACAATTTTACAGGCAAGGAGGGATTTTACAGAAGGCTTGAGCAGAGCCCATTCTATTGGAAACGAGGCACACTTTCAGCATTTCCCACACTCTGCAGGTCTGTGCAATAACAAGTATGAACATAAATAGTGTCCATCCTGAAACAGAGGTGAGGAAGTCTCTGTAGGCACAGCCAAATCTCTCTGAACTTTAATGAGTATACTGGGAGCAACCGCAGAGGTGCAAGGCCTCTGGAGTTTGAGCGGACACAGCCAGAGGCACCCAGCACTGCCTGGGTCTAAACACAGGAGTCCTTCAGACGCCCTGCAGCCTGACGTGAATAGAGTTGGAAATGTACGGAAACGCACTGCACACAGCCCACCCTCACATCTCACTGCCACGCCCAAAGGGGGTCGGGCACCCACGCCAGCCCACGAGAGGGGTCTGTCCGGGAAGCCTCCAGAGTTTGCTTGCCACATAAGCTGTTTCTTTCATTTGTATACATTTGTATAATTTAAGATAATTTGATTTCTGTTAACTTCATCAGCATTGCTGGTTGGTCCTATCAGAATATTATGTCATATTTTTTACAATTTCCAATTTAATAGGTCACCCTTAGGTGATCTAAAAGAAAGCTAGTTGTGTGAACAGAAGGAATTTGACATTGCAGGAAGGACTTCCAAGGCAGCGGCCCTGAGCAGCTGCTGGCTGGGTTGGCTGACCTCGGCATGGGTACATGAGCACATTTTGAATCTTTTAAAAAGGGGAGCAGAATCAAGAGAACGAAGCTCTTAAACGTGCTGCGCTATAACTTGTTTCTGATTCAAGCCTTTCGAGTTTCCTACTCCGCACTTAATTATATATATAATAATCGATCTATTGTCATACACCATTTTTCTTCTATCATTTATCATCTAAGGATATAGACCTGATTAGGGTCTTTATCATTTATTGTCTGTTTACTGTCTGTTTCTTCCCTCCTCACCCCGACTAGAATATAAGCTCCACGAGAACAGTCTCTTTCTTTGACAAAAGACCAATTCCTGGTACCCAAAATGCAAGCAGTCGTAACTATTTGTTGAATACGAATATGTGAGTAAATGAATCCGTGACTGGATTCTTACAGCTGATCTTGTGCTACATAGTTCTGCATTAGAATCACTTGCTGAAGATCAAACTTTGCTTTTTCAGGTTAAGTGAAGCTCGTAGATATAACTTAGTGACCGGTTAGTAGCAGATCAAAGTCTCACAATGTAAAAGGCTCTATGGCCTATTATTCTGCAGGGCTTTGGTTGATTCCACAGTTTGAAACTCCTAGAGGACACCCTGATTCTTCAATCTGCGTATCAATGAGCAGCCTTTCTTTAGCAAAGATGTTATCTTTGAATTACAAATGGAAACTTGAACTCCAAGCAGAACAGGGGGCTGGAAATGAAAGTCAGTAACATCTAGGGCAAGCACAGACAAGTCCTTGACAACTCAGGGATAGTAAAGTGATCAATAGTTATTCTTATTCTGGAAGCATCTTGCACTTATATTTTATGAATACTTCCTCAGCTAATAAATTCCTGGATGCATGCCATAAAGCTTTTCTTGAGACTTAGAAGAAGGGTCTAACCATTTTTGCTGTATTAAGAGTAAGGCAAAATTTGAGACCTAAAGTGCACAAGGACCACTGTGAAATTCTATTTTCCACTAACAATAGAAAATTACTTGTATATAGAATATAGAATTATTTGTAGTAAAATGAAGCCATAGAACTTTGGTGAATTTTTCAGATTAACAAAATTAGTAGAGTCCAGGGGAAAAATAAACCAAAATCTTATACTCAAAGGGACTTCCAAGACATCTGGTGGAATGCATTCATCTCGCATTTGAGAAGATTGAGGTGCAAAGAGATGGAGTGAGTAGCCCAAGGGCTACGAGGTCAGGGAGGAACCAGGACCAGCACCCAGTTCAGGATGGTCTTGTCTCCCCATAACATCATCCCACAAGCTCCAATCTACAGTGTACATTCGGCATGGATTCCCTGACTCTTCTGCACATCCACTCCCCTTTGCATCCTCGGCATTCCTTGTCTCTCTTTCCTTTGGTTAAAGATGGACACCACCTGACTGTCGATTTCTGCCATCTGACTGTGATTGGGGAGGATTTTTGAAAATATCAGATTTTGTAGTGTCACCAAAATTCTAACATTTAGGTGATTTTTTTTTTTTTCCCATCTGTAAGACAAGCCTTGGACTTTGATTTCCAGTTTGAGATTGAACATAGTCTGGGTATAAAACAAAGTTCATGAAGGTACGTTTGGGAAGTGTGTGTGTGTGTGAGTGCGTGCGTGCACGCAGATTTGATACATTTAGTGTCTGGCTTCTGATCAAGAGAGAGGGCATAAATAAAACAGTGACAAGATCAGACCTGATTAACTTCTCTGTCTTACTTGAAGCAGGAAATGAGAGCGCAATCTACCATGCTCTTCAACTTTTTATTTAATGATGAAAGGGAATCTCTCCAACAGGTCTTATCATGGTAGATAATGATTTAGCTCTCGTTAGACCAGATTTAAATGCACTAAAAAGTTCCATTTCAGAGAATAACCACTGAATTAGTAATCTGTACATATTCACTGACATCCTTCCTTTCTGGGTCTAAAATTCCTAAGAGTGAAACAATAATTACCCCCAAAGGAAAGAACATTTTTCTTTCTCTATTCTCCTGAGAATTCTTTGCTCAGACTAAGTTTAAAGCCTTCTGTGTGTCAGAAATGCTAAAGGATGAGGGTTGGAAAACAAAGATGAATAAATCATGCTACCTACTCAACGAGGAGTTCATAGCCTAGTAGAGGAGCCTAATATAAAAGGATAATTATCACACAGTGTGATACGCTGTAGTAAGACCAAGCACACAGTCTCGCATATCGGTCACCTACATACAGGTCAGAGAAGGGAATGATTAATTTAGGGAAGGTTCTTTGATGTGGATCTTACAGAACTGGGTGGAGTAAGCCAGGCGAAAAATGAGATTGACCATTCTACAAAGAGAGGGCAGTCTACGCCACGGCAGGGAGGTACGGAATGGTATGGTCTGTATTAAAAATGACAAGCAGTTTGAAAGGACAGAATTGTAGAAAATAAATATTCCTAGTCTCAATTGAGGATTGACTTCATAATTGTTCATAAGTGTTGCAACCTTCCGTAGATGAGTGACGATACAGCAGCTAGCCCTACGTGGCCAGGAGTTACATAAATCAGAGGGTGGGCAAAGCTTTCATAACAAAAAAGTGCCTACTATTCTGTGGCCTAGATAATATAAAAGTTTGTTTCTCTCTCATGGGAGAATCTGGGAATGGGCAAACCAGGCTGGCAAACCACATGGCCACACCTAGCTGTAAGGAGAGAGGGATGTATATTCTAACTGGGCAGCTACAGACCCAGGAAGAAAGGGGAAATGGATTCTGGGGAGAAACTAGCCACTTTCAATACCCCAAATTGTTAAAGTCACAATGCTTCCAAACTAGGTAATCTGTGATCTGGGAAATAGGTATTCATTATTATTCTTTTGCAAAGTCAAGGGATGTACCATATTGTTTCTCACTCAATTTATTAGCTGTGATTTTTTACGTAAATCTTCTTGTCTCTATTGTGAAAATCTTATTAGTTGAATGAGTGGATTTGTTTATTTGTCAAATTTTGTCTCCCTCAAATGTTCTGTGGTCTCTGATGTTGTAAAAACTACTATGTTCTTGGAAATCTCCCACCCCAATCCCATGAGCTTCTTGAAAGTTGGATTAGCCCACGTCTCTTCAAGTTGAGCTCCCACCTCTCTACGTTCTGTGTGGTTGCTCCTCTCCTTCCAACCTTGACTTTGGCTTTTGCTCCTGACCATCTTATTAGAAGACATTTGTCTTTTCTTCAGTACCATCCCTTTTTCCATAGTCAAGTAGCACTTCTGATACTTTGTCTTTAGATGCATAATCCCAGCCTGAAACTCTCTGAATCGCCATTCATTTAAAAATATCTCCTGCAGATTTCACCAAGACCTAAAACTCCAGGGGTGCAGCACGGAATTGATGTCATCCCCCTCCCCAATTCTTGTCTCCTCCTTTTCCCCACTGGGTGTCCATTCTGTCCACTGGAACTTAAAATCTGAGTCTCGGACTCCCTTCCACTTATTTGCTCTCATTATCCAACTTTTTTACAAGTTCCACCATCTTTTCTTTTCAAGTAAGTCCTAAACCAATCAACTCGTATCTCTTCTGGTTGTTTCTACCCTCGCCCAGTGCCCTGTTCCTTGTCATGTGTCTCCTAACTGGTTTCTTTGACATCAGTCAGGCCTTGTTTAGTTAAACTTACTGATTTCAGACTAGTGTCTTTAATTCCCATCACTCCTCAATCCATTCCATTTAACATTCTAATAGAGTAATTTTTCACCCTTCTTTGTAATCCTTTTGCCTGGGGGATGGAGCTGTATGTGGAGATATTCATATATATACAATCTATTAATAGCCTTATTTTTGTCTTGGCTGATTTTTATTTCATTTTTAATTAGACTCCTTTGTTTGTACACATTAAGGCCTCATGTCGCAAACTGGCCCCATTGTGGATTTCCCCCTTTATCCCATCTTCCACATCTAATCCATCAGCAACTCCTGCTATTTTCACTGCACTCCTTCTCAACTACTATCACTTTGATCCAAGCCATCTTTATATTTTGTCTAAAAGACTACAATCACCTACTAATTAGCGCACCGTGCTGAGACCCCTACCATCTATATCTTGTCACATTTCTAGCTCAATATTCATTTTCCTAATAAATATCCATCTGGTGTTTACTTTTCTTTTGGAACACCACGCTCCAATGTGCTTCCTTTGCTCCCTAACACTTCTGCTCGCTTCCCACCCAGAGCTGGTGCACCTGTTTCTCTCCTTGCTGGGAGCGCTCTCCTCCATCCTGTGTGCACTGGCGCCTTCCTGTCCCTCCTGTCTCAGCTGCAATGGCACCTCTCCAAGAGGTCTGCTCACGACCCTTCAGTAGTAGCGCCTCCCCCATCCTAGGCACCCTTCATGACATGACCTCTTTCCTTTTCTTCACAGTACTGTTCACTCTCTCAAATTGTATTATTATTTAATGTTCGGTTTTTATGAGCCTTTCCTTAAGAAAATGTTCATGACGGAAGGGACTTAGCCTTGCTCCTTGTCGCTGTCTTTCTTGGGCCTGGAACTACGTCTGTCACGTAGAAGGCAACCAATCGGTATGTACCTAATAAATAAAACTGTAAGCACATACTCTTTCTGAGTTTGGAGGAAGAAGCTGAAAACTCTGGGGGATCATGTTTAATGCCCAGATTTTCTCCCCTTTCTAAATTATAATTAAACTTTTTTTTTTTTTGCTGTACGCGGGCCTCTCACTGTTGTGGCCTCTCCCGTTGCGGAGCACAGGCTCCGGACGTGCAGGCTCAGCGGCCATGGCTCACGGGTCCAGCCGCTCCGCGGCATGTGGGATCTTCCCGGACCGGGGCACGAACCCGTGTCCCCTGCATCGGCAGGCGGACTCTCTACCACTGCGCCACCAGGGAAGCCCCTAAAACTAAACATGTTAACAGAAGGGGGAAAGGGGTGCCAGATTTGACCAGAGAGGACTAGTGGCTTGTTGGTGATTCAGAAATCAAAGAAAAAGCAGCTGAGGGACAAAAGGAAAGAGAGAGTCACTGTAAGGATAGAAGAAAAACTGCCCTTCACTGCGCCCATCTGAACAGGAGCCAAGAGAGGCATTAAATGAGCTGGAGACCAGAGAAAAGCGGTCAAAACATGGTGAACCCAGATAAGAGCTAAGTAAAAGGCTCTGGCAGTGAAAACCAAGACTTGGAAATGACTTTTTTCAAGAAGAATAGAGTTGCTTCTGTTTTGTTTGCTTTGTTTGTTCCTTGGTGGCATTTAGATTAAGCTACTGCACTGATTCAGGACAGCATCGGTCAAAGGCTGGGTAACTGCTGTGTTGCTGCTTCTTCTTGGTATTACTTGAATGCAAACATGTGGCATTTTTTCATATTAAAAAAAAGTGACCCCATTAAGGGCCAAAAAAGGGGAGCAGAATCAACAGAGCAAAGGTCTTTAACCTGCTGTACTATAACTTGTTTCTGATTCCAGCCTTTTGAGTTTCCTACTTAGCCCTTAATTATTACATATGCCTCCAAAATTCAATATAGTGCCTATTTTGGCTAAAGCAAAGCAATCACAGGGTATCAATGAGCCTTCAAAACCACTGGTCTTGCTGATTTCACTAAAAACACATAACACCTTGCATAGTACAAGAAAATTGTGTAATGAGAGAGGTAAGTGAACTGTGAACAAAGTAAACATATCATTCTAGTTCTCCTTGGAGCAAAGTTTTCATAAGACAAAAATGAAAACATATTGCAATAAATGTCTAGATAATAGAGGGAACCTTGCAAATAAGTGCTGGAGTCTTGTTGACTCTTCCTTCATAAGCAAATAGCATCTTTCTAATCCCACACCCATTCTGACCCTCATCAGTGCACATTAGTGTCCTATTTTCTGTGACGCTGTTCTCACCCATCATCCCATATAAATCCATAATAATGGTAATTGTTCTTATTCCTAATAATTCCACCCCATGCTGATTATCCCCTCATCAGATCCCTTTGGGCACTTACTTCTCATATGACTAATTTGCTGTAGGTTTATAAGCTTTCTTCTAGCAATTTTTGTATTTCATTCTACATTGTCACTGAAGTCTCCTATGCTATAAGTTACTTAGTACAAAATCCAGGACATAGCATAAAAAAATCAGTAAACACCTGATGGGAAAGATAATTTTGTTGACTGGATGATGTCTAGAAATTAATATAATGACATGAACACGTAAGAAATAGATTCTTTTTTTCTTAAAAGTGTTTAATTTTTTGGTCATACCACACAGCATGTGGGATCCTTGTTCCCCGACCAGGGATTGAACCCACGCACCCCGGCACTGGAAGCGTGGAGCCCTAACCACTGGACCGCCAGGGAAGTCCCCCAGGTTCTTTTTTTTAAGCATTCAGAACCTACTGTGAATAAGCGCTAACAAAGAAACCAGGGATACAAGACTGGATGAGACATGGATTCTTCTCTGTGGATATGTTAAGACTAATGTGGAAGCACCTACATCCTGCATAGACTAAAAAACATGATGATGGTGGTGGAAATACAAGTGCTACAGGAGAGCTGATAAAGAAGTTCCCCTGCATTTTCAGAGAAGCAGGAAAGGTTTCACGGACAGCTAACAATCGAACCTGGTCTCAAAGACTGAAAACATTACAGGCCAAAAAGAGAAGCCTGGCTAAGCCATTCTGGACCAAGAAATAAATAAGTGAAGTCAAAGGTTCAGCATGAAGTTTAAGTTGAATTTGGAGCAGGAAGCACAACTGGTTATTGGGTCAGAATTTATAGAAGATTCTTCCAACTTTAACCTACAGTTATAAATTGTTTCTTTTCTTAAATTTTCATCTAGGGGAAGACTTAAAGTAAATTTGAAGTTACATATATATAATATTTCTATTATACATAAGCAAATGTATGTACCCCAAACACGAAAAAGTTCATATTTAAGAGCAAAGAATTCTAAGAACAATACTTTAATGATGATTTTCTTCCCTAAAAAGGAAAAAATAAGTTTATGTACAATCTACACAGATTCAAATTTTTCATCTGTAATCATCCAGCCTATGTATCTATACCTGTACATTCATGCATTGTTTTCTCACTTTGGTTTTGCTCTTCAGAAGTCCAAAGCCTTTCTGATTCCTGATTCTTTGTATGCCACTTTTTCCCCCTGTCTGCAAGATTTTAGAATTTTCCTTTCATCATTAATGGTTCGAAATTTCCCAGTAAAACACTAGGCTTGGGGTTCTCTTCATCATTTCTAGGAACGTTTCTTGAAATATTTCACTGTGATTTCCTTCCTCTTTTCTCTGCCTCTTTTTCTGAGTCATCCAGTCTTTTCATACAGAAGGAAATAAAGATTCTGAATTTGACAGATAAAACATTTATACATACATTAATATAGTATTTACAAAATATAATATAAATGTATACAGTATATAATTTATAAAATGTAATATTTATAATGTACATATATTTTTGCAAGAATCACTTTTGTGATATACTCCTTAATCTTTAAGATTTATACATGTATTTTATCAGGTGAATGTATTTTCAAATAATA
The DNA here is from genome assembly GCF_963924675.1 of Phocoena phocoena. Taxonomy (NCBI): domain Eukaryota; kingdom Metazoa; phylum Chordata; class Mammalia; order Artiodactyla; family Phocoenidae; genus Phocoena; species Phocoena phocoena. Next base: position 76,122,894 of record NC_089236.1, read on the forward strand.
TTATTAGTATTTTTTAGATTATCAAATAAATAAAACTTTTTCCCTATGATATTTTACTTCAGATCAATTATAAATTACGAAGTATAATTTTGTAAAACTTACATGATATTAGTGTCCATATAATAAACATTTTCTATCTATTGGTTGTGGCCAGTGATAAAATACAGCAAGAGTGATCCATTAAAATGATCATTTTAAAATGACCACTGTGATTTTAAGTCTAGTTTTAAAACATGCCTCTTTGGGAACAAATTGTTTCAGGCTTCAGTTAAAAATGCACAAGTTAGGGGCTTCCCTGGTGGCACAGTGGTTGAGAGTCCACCTGCCGATGCAGGGGACACGGGTTCGTGCCCCGGTCCGGGAGGATCCCACATGCCGCGGAGCGGCTGGGCCCGTGAGCCATGGCCGCTTAGCCTGCGCATCCGGAGCCTGTGCTCCGCAGCGGGAGAGGCCACGGCGGTGAGAGGCCCGCGTACCGAAAAAAAAAAAAGAAAATGCACAAGTTAGTATGTGTGACTCCTGACATTCTCTTACCTACAGAGACTCAGGGTTTTTAATCTGACATTAGTGCTGAATATTTTAGGAAGTACTCAAACTTCTAGAAATTGTACATGGAACTTTGTGTGTATATACATTTAACAGGGCTGCAAATACCTGGCTTTCATCATATTTCAAAGCAGTGTGCCCCAAAGAGTTACTGTCCACGGAAATACCCTGGACCTTTCCCTCCACCTGCTTACTAATGAGGCCTTTTCCTTGCCTCTGGGTGTTTCTTTCTTCCCCTCATTATCTCCTCCTCTGACTCCCAGTGAAGAAGAGAGGTTTCCTCTACCCCAATCCTAACAACAATAAGTTCCTTTAATTTTCCATTACCTGTCATGAGAATGCATAGCAATGAGGCTTAAAGACCATACAGGACATAGGTTCCATTCTGAAAGGTCCTGGTACCTGAACATATAGACCTATAGTCTTAATTCACCAAAAAAAAATTTAAAGATGTGCAATAACCTATGAGCTCGGGATTTCCCTGGTGGCAGAGTGGTTAAGAATCCGCCTGCCAATGCAGGGGGACACGGGTTCGAGCCCTGGTCCAGAAAGATCCCACATGCCGCGGAGCAACTAAGCCCGTGCGAAACAACTACTGAGCCCACATGCCACAACTACTGAAGCCCTCACGTCTAGAGCCCGTGCTCCACAACAAGAGAAGCCACCACAATGAGAAGCCCGCGCACCACAACGAAGAGTAAGACCCCGCTCGCCGCAACCAGAGAAAGCCTGTGCATAGCAACGAAGACCCAACACAGCCAAAAGTAAATAAATAAAAAATAAATAAAAACCAAACCAAAACAAAAAAACCTATGGGCTCTCCAATGAACAGCTCTCCCTCTCCTGCTTCTAAAAGGAATACGTGTATATTCTTAAATGAATGACACATAGGGCTAAGGGCGCCAGTCAAATAAATACAAGATTAGTATGAATCACATACATAAGAAAATTAGACATATACCAGGGTTATTTCAGAGGTTTAATAGCAACTGTGATTGGAATGTCAGATAGTCTAAAAGCTACCACTTGTAAGTAAGATGCTTACAAAGTTGAATCACTGAGAGTATTTTAATGCATGGGTGGTTTAAGGAAATGAGCTGTTTTCTTCCAAATCTTGAATTTGAAGAACTCATTTTTTATGCAATCACTTACCAGTTCATACCTGAAGTTTAACATCATAAATTAAACCTCAAAGAAGCAGTGATCAACATGTCAAATAAGAACAGCAGTTAGAAGAGGCTTTTAAATTATTGCTTCTTGAGGGAATGTCAAGTATCAAAATGGTTCTCATTCTTTATCACTGTGGTAAATAACATCAAACCAAACAGAAATATTAACAGAACTGCCACGTGTTTTTAGTTTGTTTGCACTTTTCACTTGTGATAAACGGAGAGGTTCATTTCTGGTAGCACGTAGGTCTCACCGTGGAATGTCTCTGCATCCTGCATGGCTCCATTTGACACCCACAGGCTGGGTGCTTCCCACATTCCTCCTGATTTGCTGCCTTTTTCTTTTACTACATTGTATTATTTATATTATTATCATCACTATTATTACATCTCTCACTGCTACTTAATATCAGGCTACTTTTTCTTAAATGCCTGTTAGCTACTATACAGTGGTGGCTTCCTTAAATAATTAAAAATAATTTATTCTCACAGTAGCTTTGGGACGGATTTTGTTTTGCAGATGATTAACAGAGGTCCCGAAAGGTAAAGTTATTGACTATGGACACACAGATAGAATGTGATAAAATTGCAATCTAGACTTATTCTGATTTCAGAGACTTGACTTTTCTATTATATTAGTCACCAGTCCCCTTTCAAAATAGACTCTTAATAATCAGTTACTTCAACAAATCAAATAAAGAATCTCTTCCATTCCTTCACCTGAAATTCGATACAAATAAATTGGTGACAAAGCAATCCTGGCTGGCACGGTGGGCACGTAGGAAGTATTCGGTAAACCCAAGTGCTTACAGAGGGGAAGAAAAATCCTGACTAATCTTGCAAGAAATATAGGCCGATAATTCTCTTTTAGGAGCTAACAAATTATTGTGAGTTTTCTGAATATTTCATAAAGACAAAGAACAAGACTTCTGTGTTTTCTTTTCTTAAAGAAAAAATGAAGTACTGGACAAGACTTCATAGATGATGCTTTAGCCCAGCATCTATTCTTTCCGGCAAAGCCTTCTGTAGAGTTGCTCCACTAAGGGAAATTACCAGTCATTTATCATTGCCTCCTTCCTGCTTGCCGGGGCCTCACAACCCAGCTGACAGCCTCCGCCATCTGTTCTCAGATCATAGTCGGGGACAATAATTACCTCGGAACAACAAAGCAACGCTCTTTGTGTTTATTATTATTTTTTTGCCGTTACCATATACCAACCTCATAAACACACTGTGTGGTATTTCATTAATTTAATCGCTCATATCACAAAACCCTTTCTGTTGGGGAAAAATATCAATTTTCTGAAATCTCACACAACGTACGTATTTAATTACTTTTGACCATATGTTTAGCCCTGGAACGTTTGCATAGGATAAAGACAGGATTCAAAGTTAGTACCCTGAGACAGCTAATGTGGAAACTTGAGCTCTGGAAGAATGCCTGTCACCTCAGCAGGTGACAAAATGTAGTCAAACAATGACATTCATTTTACACTTACTGAGTAGAGAGGGCTGTGTGTGAAGAAAGGAAGAAGGGACAGGGAAGGAAATTCCAGACACCTGATGTCACCGTCCTGCCCTGGAGCAAGCACTGCAGGGGAGAGCTGCTTTGAATGTGCAGCTACGTGGAATCTTAACTGAACTTGCCTCGTTCACAAAGTGGGGCTGACAGCCATCCTACCAACTTCCCAGGGCGGCTATTAAGACAGTAAAGCCTAAGAGGTGCAGTCTAACTCTCCTTTACCAACCAGCATTCCAGTGGCCCACGTGGTGAGAGACACAAGCATATGAAGTCTGAACGTCACGGGGGCCTTGGAGTTCCTGTGGCTCCAAACACACACTGAACGCAATCCCTCCAACATGTGCCTAGAATACCAGTATGCTATGGGTACATTTCCAAATGTTTTGGTGGTTGTTTAAATAAATAATTGAATTTATCTAGTTATGAGAGGTAGGTAATTTAACTGGTATTTTAAGAATATACTTTCAGAAAGGAATCACCGAGAGATCATGGCTTTATCCAGGGTTCTCCTAAACAGATTTTTGCCATAATTGAGCTTATAAAATGCATTAGCGCAAACAGCATAAAATGCCATTGTTACATTTTTACTATCCTCACCATTCTGCCTTGGTTACTACCTTTGGGTCCTCAGACTGATGTACAGAGAAGGGAAATGGATGAAGAATAAACAGAGAGAACTACCTTATATTTTATATATATATATATATAAACAGAGGGAGAACTACCTCTCCTTCTACCATGTCATGGTAGAAGAACCATAAGGCTTCTTATATCTGCCGGGATTCATCTATTATCCTAAGATACTTCTATAAAGCCATGAATTAGTGGTAGAATGGATACATCTCATGAAGCTGTTCGCTTGAAAAAAGAAGTCTAAGACATGTTACTTCTTTTGGAACCCGTGCTCGTGAATATCCTTTTCTTGCTCCTGGATCTGAATAATAGCACTACCAGGGTGTTATGCAGTATCCTGATAATTAGAACCACGGAAAGTTACCATGCTTCCCCCATGGCGCCGAGAGGAAGGAGAAGTGGGGGGGAGACACAGACATTCCACAGGGCTGGTAAAAGTTTCTATGAACGGCAAGGATAGAGGTGCTTTTCTCAGCCATGTGTGGATGCTTCAGAAGCAAAGGTCTCAAAAACCATGCAGTGCAAAAATCCGCAGTCAGTGTCTTAGCGAGATCAGTTTACCAATTTACAAAGTGTACGTACTTCTGAGCTATACCTTTCAGGGTAATTCTTCCCTATTCAATTGTTTTGTTTTTTCATCCCTGTTTCTCTGTAGAGAAAATAAGATTTCAAATATAAATGTCACTTTTGAGATGATACTTGTTGCCAAAGGCTCAATGCAATCTGTTGCACCTGGGCAGAGGGGGCGAGGAGAAGAGAGGAGAGAGTAAGAATGGACAAAAAAGCAGGCAGTTTTATAAGTGGATCTGAAAAAGGGATGCGTTTGCGTCTGATATGAGGGGAAAGGGACTGCCAAGGTGATAAAAAGTGAATAAAATGGCAGTCTGAGATTCAGAATTCTTCACAACTGTGCCTGGGGGTGAGGAGAGAGGTGTGCAGGGCTCCTATTCAACACTCAAGTGGTAACTTTTATTGTTATTGATTGTTGTCCTATTTTTACTTTGAATTGGGTTGGGGGTGAGTGGAATAGACACCATGCATAGATTTCTGTCACCCGAGTGCATCCCTGCTACGTTGTAAACCACACGAGGATATGTAAGGTCTATAGTCCTCTCTTCTGTATCTTCAGGGCCTACACATTAAGATGTGTTGAATGAATGACTGAATGGCTTAAAAAGATTTTTCTTGCTTGCTTTAATAAGAGAGCTTATTCCCAGAGACTGACTGACCTAAGCCACCACAGTCCACCCGTCATAGGCTGTTCCCACAGCGCCCACATACAGTGGGTGTGCCATAAACACCCTCCTTTCTTCTTGTATAGCGATATCATCCAAGAGCTTCCAAAAGCAGAGTGTAAATGGTAGGCCACTATCAACACACACACATTTTAGCTGAGAAATAAGGTCAAAGAGCCTTAACAGAAATTACTTTATCAGGTAAACTAGTGGCCCGTATCACCGTAGGCAATTTTGAGTCTCTGACTAGATGCAATATGACAGGATAAAACGGAAACGGTGCAGGGTCTGGAAAGAGTGAGTTGGGAGACACGGCCATGACAGTCTTAGATGTCTGGGGCCATAAGGAAAGCCCTACATAACTGAACCAATTGAGCACACCTGGAAAAAGAAGACAGGCCGCAAATAGTTGGGCACGAAAAAGGGTCCCGAGATAGGATGGCTTGGGCAAAAGTGGAAGAGAGAATGGAGTCATCAAAGAACAAATTTGCCCATTATATTATTTTGATGAAGTCAGTTTTGGTATTTATAAATCTGTTATTTATGAGTGGAAAAGGGAAAACAACACAAGTAAATTTTCCTTGAACAATTTCTGGCAAGCAGTCTTAGGAGTTCTAGTTTCTACGTCTGCATGATTTTGGCTGCTGCATAAAAAGAAATGTCCTTTTAATTTTTGTTTTTTTTTTCTGAATGGGGCATACTTGGCACCACGTGCATGGCATCCTGCATGTGCATAAAACTAAATCAATCATATTTTCCAGGAGTAATGAAATAAGAGAAAGAGAGCCAAATCTGTAAACGCATTGAGAGCATGTGGGCCTCCGTAATGGCAATATCATAACTTGATGTCATTTTAAGACATAGATTAAGCATTTAAAAATGCTGAAATGATCAACTTAATCAAAGGCTAAGGCACATTTCTGCCCCAAATAATTGAATTACAATCCATTTTAATTGAAAATTTGCCTAAAATACTTGGGACAGAAAATAGCAAACAGGTTACTGCCAAGGTATCTTGGACCATGATTTTTGTTCATGGTTTTTCTCATTGTTTTGTGGTAGCGTATATAGTGAATTCTCAAGAAGTCAAGAATCAAATGTCAATCTGTGAATTATTCAAATTGTTGCTCATCTCAAGTCTTTCCTTTTTCTGCCTATTAACATTTTTATGACTATTGGCCCACTAGGAGTGGTTAGAAAAATCAATATGAAGATGAATTTACATGCACTATTTTCATCACCATTAAAATTTTGGTTACGTTTCAAGGTTACAAGAGAAGCCAAAAACAAATTCCAGCTGTCTGAATTTTGGTAGCTTTTTACTAAACAGCAACTAAAATACTTCCTACTATAATAAATTCATTAAGGGACATAATTCCTGAAACATTTTGTGATTTTACAAGTGCACTGAATCAACAGCATATTTAATTAAGTTTTTGGAAGCTTTACATTTTATTTTATAAATTTGCTTTCATATTCAAGTAATTATGAATGGCTTTTGAGGGTAAATGATCTCGCCAAGATTTTTTTTCTGTAAGGTAGAAAATAACTGGCATTTCCCCCTAAACATTAAATTAATGTTATTAGAGTACATTTATCATTGCTTAGTCCATAACATTTAATATAAATTTCTCTGAATTCTGTGTAATTAGGCTGTAATTGTGAAATGAAATGTTAAAGTATAATATTTCCAAAACACAACGATTCATGTATAATTAGATACTGATTAAGGGAGTAGATTATCTGGTAAACCAGTTTTTTCTTTGATTGCCTGATTTTTGGAAATTCCTGAGGCAGTTATTATATGCTGTGATTGGGCTTTCAATATTTACTAAAACTTGTAACATCAGGCAGGATGACCAAACAGATTACATATTTAGACTAGCTGGGTCATTTACATACCAGCTGAAAGAAGATAACAGGAGGCTCTTATGTATTTCTACTACTTCTCTTAGTTAACAGGCTAATTCCTTAGTTTTCACTTGAATGGAATTAAATTTCCTTTCTAGTCCTGTTCTCTGTTGGCAGAAAAGACACTACACTAGAGATACATCAAGATTATAATTACAATAGTTGCAAACACTGTTTTGATAAATATTCTTACCCTGAAAAGTACCAACCATCGGATAGTCAGAAAATGTTTAATCTTTTTGTCATGAAAAGACAAATGAGATGATTCAAAGATTTTAAATAAATTAGTAACAATGCCACAAAATTTATACCAGTCAACATCTGGTTTTTAAGGTGAGAATTTTATTTGTATGATTTCTTGTAAGAAACAAATGGTTTCACTAACCTTTCAATTTCCAAAATATTTCAGAGTTGTTCAGGAAAAAAAAACAGTGTAATGTATGATATTCAGGATAATTATTGTATTATGTGGCATTTTATTGCCTTAAATATCATGTAGTGAATAAGTCTGTTCATTGGTTGAAAGAAAATAAAGTTGCTTGAATTACAGACTGTTAATTATGTAATGAATAAACCATCTTCACTTCTATTAATCATTAAGAACAAAAAATGCCTTTCTGGTTTACAACTGAATATTGTGTATATTTGTTGACATCAAGAACGATTTTGAACAAAGAGAAAAATAGTATTTAAAACAGGTGGAGTCCTTCTCAGAGGTTAGGAACAAGCCTCAACCCCTTTCTTTATCCATTTACACAGCTATCACTTGTGAATTTCTCTAAACTGTCTTTCGGTAGCAGTGAATGGGTATCACTTTTTATTGGGATATGAATAAGAACCGAGGCTGTGTTTGACTTGTCCCAGTGAGTACTTAAATGAGCCAAGTACCTCCTTCATGTGCAGTTTTGATGAGTCCCCTGCTCCATCACAGTCTCCACCTTCCGTTGCCTCCATCTGTAATGTGCCCTTACCTTACAGACACCTGGAAACCCCTATACATTAGCTGTAGTTGGCAGATAAACCAGGATGTCACAGGGTTTGGGTGACTATTTTCTAAGTACAGTATTATAAAACTATTATAAACTCAGTTATACAGTTTATAAAGACTATTATAAAACTTACTGACAGAAAGAACATGTAAATGGGAAGTTGAGAAGCAGTAAAGAGGAAAGAGACAACCCAGTGGGTCAAATGTCTAATGGGATGAATAAGGATGAGAATAACAACAGAATTCCCATCAGTATAATTCAGTATTTCAGTGGTTCCCACGTCTTTTCTATATAACCTACATGTGTTTACAAAGACTTCTTGATAGAGTTATGTTTAGCACCGAACAGGAAAAGGATATTGTCAGGTGAGTATCAGACGGAAGTAATAAGGTGGACTACGTGTACAAATACCCAGAGACCTCTCCCACAGCTGCGCAAATGCAGCGACATGCGCAAGAGCCCTCACGTGAGCGGCCAAGCTTACCATCTACTCTGCAACATAACAGCCTTAGAGCAATTAGCACTGTTTCCGGCTTCTTCAGACTGATGGAACTATCTGAAAATCATCAGAACCTACCTTCTAGTCGACTGACAGTGTGCAAATGTACATTTTGATTGAAGCATTTTTACTTAGTGTACCACACACTCAATTAAATGCCAGATAACGTAAGAAGTTATTCATATTCATCTTAGTTTTAACTTTATTATAAAGGTGACTTTACTTCCAAATGACTGAAGTGTAACCTTCACTTAGGTTTACTTGATTTTATCTCTCTTCCCACTAGTTTAATGGAAAGAAGAAAAGCTATTTTTTTCTTTCCTTCAACCTTCTGGAATTGCAGATGCCACTTGCTTCATTCTGAGAGAAACCAAGTATGAGGAAAGCTTCTTGAATGACTCTTGGTATCTTTTTTTTCAAATATGCAGGTGAACAAATTAAAACATTTGACAGAATAGTTTCCAAAAATTAAACTTAGTCTGAACATTTTTCCCCAAGAGTAAATCTATGTGAAGAATTACTGTTATTTCTGTTACTTTTAAAGATGGCTGGAGATTCTATAGCCCTTGGGACACCCAAGTATAGATAATTTACAACATTTGCCTGACAATTTCAAGTATTTACCTAGTCAAATGCAAATACTTCACTTCCTAGATTTGACTTTTATTCAACGTTTTTTGCAAATCTGCTATACTATGATCCCATTTCTTGTGAAAAAAAGAGAAAATTTTCTGTGTGTGTGTGTGTGTGTGTGTGTGTGTGTGTGTGTGTGTCTAAGCAACTAAAACGTTCTTGTTGGAAAAAGCCAAAATAAAGTATCTTAGCTATTTCCAAGCTTTCACACTCCCTCTCTCTTTCTCTCTCAAATATTTTCCCATTATTTTTATGATTACTTTTTAAACTCAGTTTATTATAGTGCTTGAGATGTAGCATGTACTGAAAAATGTTTACTGAATTCAGTTTAAGATAGAATCAGGTCATTATCCTGTAGTCACTGCAACATCCCATAGAAATACAACAGTTTTTTATAAATTCAATTAGTAGATGATAACCCTAAATGAGAAGTTGTAAACACAGAGAATTTCAGAACTGTGAGAGACCTAAGACCACCTCTCATCACTTTGTTCTTTATACCATTCAGCAAATGCGAACATTGAAATCCAGTGATGCTAAGTGATATATTTGGGGAACATACATCATTAGCTTGAGATCACACACACCATGAAACCTTGAATAACAGTAAAATGACTATTCAATGTCATCACTACAGGTCAAGAAAAAAATTCAGTTATGATCAAAGACCAAATTCAGCTTGCCTCTGGTATGTTTCTACCAGGAAAAAACAGAATTTGGAAATTGCATTTGTTTAGAGAATATCATGGCCAGGTTCTACATAAGGTCTTTTTAAACCTATTTAATTTTTATGACAATATTTGAAGAGTACATGGCAGGCAATAGAAGCTCAAGAATACTGAGCTTTGGGCCCTCAGATAATAGGACAAATTTACGTTTAAACAAAACTTTCTCATTTCAAAAAATGACTGCTATGCTCTGAATGTTTGTGTATTCCCAAAATTCGTAAGTTGACATCCTAATCCCTAAAGGTGATGGTAATTAGGAGGTAGAAAGTTTGGGAGGTGATTGGGTCATAAGGGTGGAGCCCTCATGAATGGGATTAGTGCCTTTATAAAAGGGACCCCAGAGAGCTCTCTTGCCTCTTCTGCCATGTGAGGATGCAATAAGCAGTCTGCAACCTGGAAGAGACCACTTATCTAACCATGCTGGCACCTTGATCTTGGCCTTCCAGCCTCCAGAACTGTGAGAAGTACATTTCTGTGGTCTACAAGGTGCCCAGTCTGTGGTATTTTGCTATAGCAGCCTGAACAGACTAAGGCACTGACTTTACCTCGAACTTTCAGATAGTGATCCATTCATCCATCTCGGTCTTCCTCTCCAAATTTCTCAAAACTGTCAGCCTGAGTCCTCCCCTTTCCTCTCCGATTCACTGAAATTGGGCTGAAAGTGGTCTTTTGGGCCTACTACCCTGAAACAGATACTACAGTTTTGATTTTAAGTAACCTGCCTTCTACATTTGATGTTGTCAATCATCTTGAAACTCGTTACCTACTTGGCTTTCACGACGACACATTAGCCTTCAACTCATGGTATTCTGCTTTTATTTCCCTCCATGGTTGATGCTTCACCTATGTCCCTCCACAAGTGCAAGTTCCCTTTTCTCGTCCTTCCCCCATGGAAACATCCCGGAGGCAATACCAGTCTGTCCTCAGCCTTGATTTGTCCCCCTATATTAATAGCACTGACACTTCCACTGCACACTCCCTGAGGGCTGGTTTTCTGTAGGGTTCCGTTCTTGCACTACTTTGCTTACGCTACATTTTCCCTGAAGATCCCGTGTACTCTCTTGATTTCAGCTCTCACTTGCACATTGATATCCCCACGCCACTCTCTTCAGACCAGCCCTCTGAGATTCTGATGTCACATCTAGCTACCAAGTACACACCTCATGCACAACATGGCAATCAAATACTCAACATCTGTTCTTCTGGAACTTTCTCTCCTTAGCAGCATTACAAAGTCAACTCTTCTAGAAATATGAGCCAATCTTGACTCCTCTCCTACCCGCCTTCAATATCTAATTAATTGGATGCTTATTCCTATTCCTATTTGTTTCTACAAACCATCCCTACCTCACCATCCCAACTCCCATAAACCCTCTTCATCTCTACTGCATCTGAGCAGTCTCCAGAATCTGGTTCTTGCCATCTTCCATATGGCTGTCGGCACAACAGAGCAAAAGTGCCAAGTCTTACTATGTCAGTTCTCCTCTAAACACCCTATCCCTTACTTTATTGCTTGGGAAATTAGACATTTGATAAACATTTGATGAGTTAATTCATGAATAATAGATTATTTGCATGAATTTGAGTGGTGAAATATACAGTCAGTCACTTTGTGGCATTAATAATACAAATGGCATTATTTCATTCTTTTTATGGCTGAGTAATATTTCATTGTGTGTGTGTGTGTGTGTGTGTGTGTGTGTGTGTGTGTGACATCTTCTTTACCCATTCATCTGTCAATGGACATTTAGGTTGCTTCCATGTCTTGGCCATTGTAAACAGTGAGCAGCTGAACTTTTTGAAGTCAACTCACGTCGCTTAAAATCACAACGCTAATTTGCTTTTCTAGGTAGGTGCCTCTGTTTGTCCTGCTTCAATTTGGCATTCACTTGACATATTTTAATCTATATTAAAATTGAGATAAATCTTAAGTGATATTTTGCATCTATTGAGGGGCTACTTTTCATATTTGCTCTCTGAGAATATCAGAAGTGCTCTTGTAGATTATGTGAACAGATTCTTCAAGTAAGTCCTTGAAAAAGTCTACTTATTGTCAAAGATACTAGCATAAAGCAGCATGTTAGTGCCTTAATGCCTGGAGACTTGCATAACTAATGCACACACAAGCACACGTACTCACACATTCATACATACTCATGGCAATCCTGCACATGTAGACAAAGTGAATTAAGGCAAAAATGGTTTAAATTATACTTTTGGCACAAGATTTGGGAAACGTGTACAGTATATTCTCCTATCTAGCATCTCATCTACCACATCATTCATTCCACACCTTTCCTTACGTAAGTGAAAATGCATGAGTTTTAGTGTGTACATTAAGTTCCAGCTGAGACTATCAATCTTACACTCATGAAAATTTCCTTTCCAGAGCTTTTGTTCTTATAAATAATAGAAGTAACATAAAAGGTAATGAACTGTGGAAATGGCTTGCTTCTAGGGAAAAAACTACAAAAGCTTACAAAAGAAAAATAGTCAACGTTAGGTAATTCAATACAGTGAGAAATAAGAGTAGAAATGTATCCTGAGACTGAGTCTGTGAGAAGCCTGCCTGATTTTTTTTTAAATGAAAGGAGCTTTTGCACTAATTGTAAAAATAATGTACAATTATTTTAAAAAATCAATCAATATGGTTCGGAATAAAAAAATCAGGTAAAATGTATCCAAAACTCTATGTTCTATCACCCACATGGTGATAACTATTGTTAACATTTTGTTATCTTTTCAAATTGCTTCATGAGGACACACACACACACACACACACACACACACAATCCCAATTTTTCATAGGTGTATGATTTCCATTTTGTCTAAATTTATATTCTGGGCACCAATCACTCTCGGTTTTCTGCCTTCATTATTGCAACAATTTCATACTCTCTTTTACCCGAATTCTCTTATCTTCCAGTGTCTAAATATTTAGGTAACCCAAGGCTTAGCCCTTAAATGTCTATACTGACCTTATCGATAATAACAGTTAGTCTCATAGTTTTAAATCAATTTATAGACCAAAGTTTCCCAAATATATACCTCTATTTCTGAACTTTGCCCTTGAACACCACCTTCATATATTCAGTTGCCAAGACAACATTATTTATTGGGTGGCTGGCGTGCGTATCAAATTTAACCTGTCATTCCCTCCCCAGAATACACAGGCTCCCTCCCAAGCTCGCCCCCTCCCATTCCTTAAGATTGACAAGATCCATGAGGAGGTTAATTCACTCTTCCAGGCTGCAGATCATGGTGAGCTGAGCTGGGAAGGTGCCAACCAGGATGGGGAGAGGGAAGATGGATTCTAATGAATGAATTCCCTCTATGATACAGAAATACAAACTTGGAAACATAAAGTAATCTTATAAATTACTTTACCCATTTTTTTTTTTCATTTTCGGTTGAGGAAGTGATGTCTAGAGAGATGAAATGACTTTGTAAATTTATACATCCAAACTCCTTTCCAACACTGTCTCTGTCCCATTCCGGAAAGAATTACTTTAGTTAGCCTCCAGAGCGATTTCCTAGATTAACTCAAACACAGCTAGCACTCACATTTTAACAAAAAAACTATAATGATCTATAATGCAGGTGTTTATATCATGATGGCATGGCTTACTAATAACACTTTCCTATTGTCCTTAAATGTTATACAACGTACTTCCAACTGTACTCTAGTTTACCTTTAAATATTTGAGCAATATTTAAAGATTTCACTTAATATTTAGTGTGATTCTAGAAAATGTTTAATTCATTAAATTATTCCTTGGTATCTGATTTTGCAATTCAGGCCCTTATAGCTGCAAGTTTTCTCGGGTATCCATCCATCTCACTGATGCTCCTGAGAGCCTAGCAGTACCAGAACGCATAAACACACGAGAACACGTGATTCTCTGTGCTCGTATTCATTAGAAGTTTAACAACATATACACGTTTCATAACTCATCTTCTTTACTAATTAGGTAGCAAATCTCATTCCCCACAAATGACTTGGCAAAGAGACCTAGTAAGAGAATGAAGGGACAGGACAGTTTTAGCAGCTCTCCTCATACAGAGTCTTGGTTATAGTCCTGTCTGTGAAGAGAAATTTTAGTAAGCTCAAAATAATTCCTTAATGAGATTTCTTAAAAAGAAAAAAAAAGCCTCCTTAATTGTTTTATAGAGCAATGATAAAATTAATCCAAATGATCATTTTCCTTTTTTTCTAGCATATATTTGCAACTTAATAATTAGTTGTGAAATTTAAATGCTACTGAAATGGTATTGCCAAAGAATTTCTAATTAAAGTGCACTTTCTATTCACATTTTCTAGGTGACTTATGGGCCAATGACTCCATTCTCAGTTAGTCAAAAATCTATAGAGGAGTCAGTTCATTTTTCAAGAAGAAAGATTACCATGCTCTCTTCGAAACTGTTCAAATGTAAGCACTCACTTTCAGGTTGATCAGAAAAGTTGGCCAACGATGAGGGGTTCTTTTTATAACTTTGAAGCAGTAATGAGTTACTATTGCTGATTTAAAAGCCTAAAGTCATAACCATGCAAATATCACAGTCTGAAATCAGTGATACAGGGTTATTTAAAAAAATGCCAACATGTATCAAAAATTTTTAAATGGATTAAACTATGTCATGTAAAAAGTATACTCCTCTCCTTTAAATAACAGATCAGTAATGGACACACTAACAAAGAGTCAATTTAAAATCTGGCCATGAAAACTAAACAGAAGCAGAAAGTAAGGATTAAGATAGAGATCCTTTGACTGTGGTGGGGCTGACCAGTGAACCACAGTATGCATGTATGCGGCTCCATTTTCTATGTTTCCATCTGTTACTCCAAATGGCAACGGGATTCTGGGGAATAGTTATCTATTTTGAAAATGCCATGCTTTTTGCACGTTTTGACACTCTGATGACTTACATTTTGTCAGCTGAGCACTGGAAGATTGTTCCTTTATACTGCCCTGGAGTGGAAGGAGGGTAGCTAAAGGTGACACACAGGGGCCACATGCAGGAGGCTGTGTTTTAACTCTAAGATTTTAGTTTTAACTGAGGAATAAGTCATTCTCAATTCCAAATCTTCCAGAAAAAATCTGTCCTCTAACCATATTTGAAGACAAAAGTGAATCATGTAGCTAAAATGTCTAAGCCATCATAAAAGCATCCAAACAAGCAAAAGTTAAAATACTCACATAACTCCTCCCCCAAACATCCTAAAACAGTGACCTTTAGATCAGAAATGCTTGTGGCTCCAGATAATTGCTGCCAACCTCCCTCCCCCCCTACCACCCACCCCCTTCATCCAAATGCAAGCACATCCGAACTGCTTTTTGCTGTTTA
Organism: Phocoena phocoena; assembly: GCF_963924675.1. NCBI lineage: Eukaryota > Metazoa > Chordata > Mammalia > Artiodactyla > Phocoenidae > Phocoena > Phocoena phocoena. Next base: position 76,138,105 of record NC_089236.1, read on the forward strand.
GGGGAACTGAGAGGCTACATTTTAATTGGTGTTCCCTAATCCAAATAATTATTTGCTCATCTTTTCTATCCACATTTAGATTTCAGTAGTTTGTTTTTTCTTTCTAAGGAATTAAGAAAAAAAATTTTTCTCATTTGTATGATTAGACATTTTAGAAGACTCAGAATCAAAATGAAAATACTCAAAGCAATGCAATTCCAACCTGAATTAGTGGGTTTTTCATTTCTTGGGAAACATATCTGAACAAAACATTGCTGATTTCAGAGAAAGCCTAGGGTGCATGCTAGTTTACATGTTTGATATTCTTTCGGAAGACTTCATTGAAAAGACAGATAGGAAAATTATTCTCTCTGATTAAGACTGGGAGTAAAGCATGGGATGAGAAAAGAGGCAGAATATGGCAAGTTGCCTCATTAATATTCCACAATATTTTGATTTAAAAAAATTAAGTCTCAGCATGAAATTTATCTAAGAAAAATATCTGTGCTACTTCCCAGTTACCTGGTGACAGTAAACTATGGTATGATTATCTTGAAACTCTGCTGCGTCCTTAATATCATGGCTGAGTTCTGGTACGGAGCTGACACCAGCATTTCCCTCATCAGTGGTCCCATTAGCCATGAGATAATGATAATTCTACACACAATAACGATGATAGCCTTCCGTTTCTGAATGCTTACTATGTGCCCGATCTTATGCTAAACACTTTACATGCATATTATCATTTTTTTAAACAGTATACCCTAAAGCAGATTTACAGAAAAGTGTTGGTCAAAGCATGACTTCCATTTAGAGAAGGACTTGGGTTCACATAATCACTTCTAATAACATTCTGCGTTTTCTTTAAATCAAAATTCTAAGACCTTGATGTGCTTCTCTTCCAGCAAAATTGTTTAAGCTCCTACTGCTCCCAGCATTAAGGATGTAACACATCCTCTGCTCCCTTCCAGCCTAACTGGGTGTCACGGCCAACTGTCTCTAACGAAGTGAAGACATCTCCCACCTCCCTGTTAACTGATTCAGGACTTGGCTGTGCAGATTTATAACAGACTCTACAATAATTAATTAGGCCTATTTACTTAATTGTATATCATAATACTTTTGTTTTTAATATTTCTTTCTATTGGCTTTTGCTCTATTATTTATGGGTTTCATAAAAAATGATTTGTTAAAGAAAATAAGACTCTATTCCTAAGGAGGGAAGAATCCTAACTTGGCCTTTCTTAGAAATTTCCATCTATGTGCATATGACACTGTACTGTTCTACCGGTTGAAAATATGGCTTATTTTCCCATATGGTGTGTTTCTAGAGAGCTAGACAGGGGTGTTTCAGATTAAGCAGAGCAGGATGGAGCCATTGCTGCTGGGAAACATCCCGTCCACACGGTGAAACATACTAGCTGAAGAAAACATTTGTTGAAACATTATCTATCAGGCAACCTGTTCCCGTGCTGAGAAGCTAATGTTGCCTCTCCTGCACCAGTTAATTCCTTCCAAAAACACATGTAGTTCCAGCCGGGCTGCATCATTCAAATCATAATCCATCGAGGGACACAAACCTGGAGATGTTTGACTTTTAATATTCAATAGTCCGATCTCTGATAGATTTCCTGACTTACCCTAAAGAACATAATTCTTCTTTCAGATCTATGCTGCAGGCAAAAGGCACAATTTGAGAAACAATGTGTTTTCCACTATCTAAACTCACATGTACAACAAAAAGCACCACGATGAGTATTTTGTAATCCTTGCTACCACTATAACTATGACAAATGGCACTAATGTTTGCAATGACCAAATTAAGCAGTAGACGTGGATCTACTATTCCCCAAGAAAACATTCTCTATATTCTTATCCATTTTATATTTCTTAAAATCTTTTGAGAAGAAACATTTAAAGTGTATTTACTGATAAATAAAAACAAAATCCAAGTTAAAACTGTTAATTTCTTAACACAAATTTCATTCCCAAGCTGAATAGTCAGTTGGTTGGTTAGTTCATATTTTCTCCGTTAGGACGTTTCTCTGTGGCACTAGTGATTTGGATTTCTTTAAAAGAAAGTCTGTTTATCCTGAAAGTGAAATAACTTAATAGGCTTGGTATGTTTTTATTCCATAACAATCTAACTTCGCTGAATTAACAAGGGCACTTTGCTCTTCCCTAGTCCATATGTAACTGGAGGTAATTTCCTCTCTGTTACTCTGGAGGCTAACTCTTATTATAGTTAGCCTACTGGGGCTTCCCTGGTGGTGCAGTGGTTGAGAGTTCGCCTGCCGATGCAGGGGACACGGGTTCGTGCCCCGGTCCGGGAAGATCCCACATGCCGCGGAGCGGCTGGGCCGGTGAGCCATGGCCGCTGAGCCTGCGCGTCCGGAGCCTGTGCTCCGCAATGGGAGAGGCCACAGCGGTGAGAGGCCCGCGTACCGCCAAAAAAAAAAAAAAAAAAAAAAAAAATTAGCCTACTGTACCTAGGGAGTTTCTCTAGGGCCTATAATGTGGAGGTTTTTGAGGCATATCAACAAAAAAGAGAGCCAAGAGAAAACGAGAACGTACTTATGAACCATCTAGATGTGAACAACGGCAAGAATACTGCATATTAAACATTAGCAATTCAACCACACTGGTCTTAGAAATTTGTTAGCTTGAATGGATTTGTGGAATATAAGAAAGGTTATAAACAAATAAGGTAAGCATGTGATTCCAAAGGCTGGAAAATAATCATACAGGTAACCCAAAGGAAAAAGAAAGAAATGAATAATGAAAAGAATGTAGATGTAATGAATTAGAAAGCAAAAGTAGAATACATTTGCAACAAAACCAGAACTAGTAGTAAAAAGGAAAAACTTCATGCTAGTTTAATTTGTATTTTTTCTAAGAGAAAGAAGTCCAAAATAAATAAATAAACAGAGGAGGTTCATTTCATTCCACTGGCTCACCAAGGACAATCACATGGTCCTCTTGCCCCATCTGCAACCCAGTCTGTCACTACTGCAGAGGCAAAATAATGATGTGATTTAAAACCTAGAATCTGGAGTCAGATCTTACAGGTCTGAGTCCTGGTTCTCTCACTTACCAGCTGTGTGACCCTGGACAATTTACTTAACCACCCTTGCCTTACTTTCCATATCTTTAAAATGGGAATAATCACAGAACCTAACTCAAGGTTTTTATGAAGATCTGTTGAACAAAATTTGTAAGGTACTTAGAACCATACCTGTAAACAGAGAAAAAAATATTTAGTCAATAATAATAAAACCCCCTATTTTTCTCTACAGAAAGATGGGAGGTTTTTCACGGACCTCATTGTCTATACTGAAACATCAGACTACTGCTTTTTGCGCAACTTTGTACTCTCCTTAATGGCCATTTCATATTGTTTAAAAATGAGTCTACATAGTCTTTGACAGTTCCCCCATCCAAAAGGGTAAGTGTAAGTAGGGACTGACCTTAGTATCTTCTTTTGTTGAATAGAATGTGTTGCAAATGAGGCTGCATGGGTTCTGAGATGAGGCATTAGAAGGTGGCACTTCCAGGGGCTGTTAAAAGCTTCCAGGGGCTGCTCTCTCTTGAGATTCTTGCCCTTGGAATCCATCTACCACATTGCAAAGAAGCCCAGGCCACATGGAGAGGCCACAGTCTCTCACAGAGTGTTCTGGCCAAAAACTTCAGCTAAGGTCCCTACCAACAGCCAGTATCAATCACCAGATATGTACAGAGATCTGTTGTGCAAAAATGTCCATATAGTTTACAACACTGTAACGTGTAGTTAATAGTTGTTAAGAGGGAGTGATAGTTAATTTTAAGTGTCAGCTTGACTGGACCACGGATGCACAGAGATTTGGTCAAACAGCATTCTGGGTGTGTCTGTGAGGGTGTCTGGTTGAGAAAAACATTTAAACCAATAGAGCGAATAAAGCAGATTACCCTCCCTGATAGGGGTGGGCTTCATCCAGTCTCCTGAAAACCTCAGGGGAACAAAAGGGCTGAGCAAGAGGGAGCTCCACCTGTCTCCCGAGCTGGGAAATTGTCTTTTCTGGCCTTCAGACTCAGGCTGAAATATAGGTTCTCCCTGGGTCTCTAGCCTGCTACCTTGCAGACTGGAGCTTATCCCATCACCTCTCCTGGCTCTCAGGCCTTCGGACTCAGACTGGAACTACACCATCCATCGACTCTCCTGGGTCCCCACCTTGCTAAATGCAGACCTTGGGACTTATCAGCCTCCACCACTGTGTGAGCCAATTCCTTAAAATCAACTAATCCCTCTCTCTCTCTCATTCCACGCATATGTATGTATGTGTATCTATATTCGGTTCTGCTTCTCTGGAGCAGGGGTCCCCAATCCCCAGGCCACAGACCGGTACCAGTCTGTGGCCTGTTAGGAACCAGGCTGCACAGCAGGAGGCGAGCAGCTGGCAAGTGAGAGAAGCTCCATCTGGATTTACAGCCGCTCCCCATCGCTCTTAGTACCGCCTGGGCTCCGCCTCCTGTCAGATCAGCAGCGGCATTAGATTCTCATAGGGGCGCGAACCCTACCGTGAACTGTGCATGCGAGGGATCTAGGCTGTGCGCTCCTTATGAGAATTGAACGCCTGCTGATCTGAGGTGGAGCTGAGGCGGTGAGGCTAGCGCTGGGGAGCGGCTGCGAATACAGATTCTCATCAGCAGAGAGGTTGACTGCATAGACACCATCATAAATCACCTGCTTGCAGGCTCATATCAAAACCCTATCAGTGCGTGGCAAGTGACCATTAAGCTGCATCGGGTGGCAGGCTCTTTAGTGGCAGGTGAGTTCATGTACTTCAGTTGTACAGCTGCAGCTGGTGGCAGGCTTTAAGTCAGAACCTGACACTTATTTTGGTCTGCGTGTGGTCTGCCCGTTATTTTATTTATCACCTTCGTCCAAGCCTCTTTCCCCGCACTGTGCTCTTGTCTCAGTCACAGTTCTGGTAAGCCCACAAGCTAACCCTAGCTGAAAGGACTAAAATACAAACACCACTGGAGAGCTTCTCTGAAAAGGGGGAAAGACCCAACGATGAGACAGCGAAAGACTCTAAGACTGCCAACAAAAAGAACGCTGCATTTAAAAGAAAATACCAAGAGTCCTACTTAAATTACAGGTTCACTGCAACAGGTGATTCACATTCTCCAGGCCCACTTTGTATAATATGTGGCGACCAGCTATCCAGCGAAGCCATGACACCTTCAAAACTGCTTCGCCACACGGAGACCAAGCACCCTGCATTAAAAGACAGGCCTTTGGAGTTTTTCAAAAGAAAAACACGTGAACACGAAGAACAGAAGCAATTATTGAAGGCCACCACTTCATCAAAAGTGTCTGCACTGAGAGCATACTTCTTGGTAGCTAACCACATTGCTGAAGCTAAGAAGCCCTTTACCATTGGTGAAGAGTCGATCCTGCCTGCTGCTAAGACATTTGTCATGAACTTTCAGGAGAGGCTGAAGTTCGAAAGGTGGCACATGTTCCACTTCTGGGTAGCCCGTAACTAGATGAATCGATGAAATAGCAGAGGGTATTAAGGCACAACTGTTAGAGAGGATTAATGAGTCACTGTGGTACGCATTCCAGGTTGGCGCGTCTACCAATGTTGACAACAAGGCAACAATTCTTGTTTTTGTGTGATATACTTCTCAGGACGATGTGCACTTTTGTTGCCAACCAACACCACAGCTGCAGAGCTATTCAAGTCTTTGAATGATTACATATCAGGAAAACTGAATTGGTCATTTCGTGTTGGTATATATGCACAGACAGAGCAGCTGCCATGACTGGACGGCTTTGTGGTTTCACTAATTGGGTCAAAGAGTTAGCTTCTGAATGTGAGGCTGTGCACTGTGTCATCCATAGAGAAATGCTGGCTAGCCGAAAACCGTCACCTGAACTTAACAACGTTTTGCAGGATGCGATTAAAATCATCAACCACGTTAAAGTACATGCCCTTAACTCACGTCTGTTTGCGCAGCTCTGTGAGGAGACGGACCCAGAGCACACACGTCCTCCCTTATACACGTAAGTGAGATGGCCTTCCAAAGGGAGATCACTGGCCAGAGGTTTTGAGTTACAAGAGCCGCTCCACAGATTTCTTTTAGAAAAACAGTCACCACTGGCAGCACGTTTCAGTGACACAGAAGGGGTCGCAAAACTTGCTTACTTGTGTGACATATTCAACCTGCTCAACGAACTCCATCTGTCACTTCGGGGGAGAATGACAGCTGTGTTCAAGTCCACAGATAAAGTGGCTGCATTCAAAGCCGAACTGGAATTATGGGGGTGGCGAGTGAACATTGGGATTTTTGACATGTTTCAAACATTAGCAGAGATTTTGAAAGAGACAGAGCCAGGGCCTTCTTTCTCCCAGCTGGTGCATGATCACCTACCTCAGCTTTCAAAAGAGTTTGAGCGTTACTTCCCAACCACAAAGACCCCCCAAACTGGGAAGGAATGGATCCGTACCCTCTTTGTGAATAAGCCAGGTGAACAGACTTCCGTGCTAGAAGAGGATCAACTGCTTGAGATCGCAAATGACGGCAGCCTTAAAAGTACGTTTGAGACAACTTCAAATCTCCATACGTTCTGGATTATTAAAGTCAAGGCGGAATATCCTGAGATTGCCACAAAAGCACTGAGAAGCCTGCTTCCATTTCCAGCATCCTATCTTTGTAAGGTAGGGTTTTCTGCAGTGACAGCAACCAGAACGAGATCGTGGAGTATAGATTGGACACAGCAACACACTTCGGGTGTCACTGTCTCCCATCACCCCCAGATGGGACCATCTAGTTGCAGGAAAACAAGCTCAGGGCTCCCACTGATTCTGCATTGTGGTGAGTTGTATAAGTATTTCATTATATATTACAATGTAATAATAATAGAAATAAAGTGCACAATAGATGTAATGTGCTTGAATCATCCGGAAACCATCCCCCCGCCCCCCAGATCCGTGGAAAAATTGTCTTCCACGAAACCAGTACCTGGTGCCAAAAAGGTTGGGGACCGCTGCTCTAGAGAACCTGAGGAACATACAGGGTAAATTTGTGCCATATATATATATATATATATATATATATATATATATATATATATACACACACACACAATTTAAAAAACTCCCCTGGAGGAAGTTGTAAGGATTTAATGACCCAATGTTGATAAAGCACTTAAAACCATGCCTGGAAAATAGAAAACTACTATTTAAATAAACAAACTTACCCTCTATTCTCTGGAGAAAGATGGAAGTTTGTCTAAAGATCATATATAATTTCTTTCTCTACACTGGCATACTGGATCGGAGGCTCTTCTTTTCAAACCTTTCATTATTTTCAATCCCATGTCCCTTTTTGCCTTATAACCACTAACACCTAAATGTGAAGCCACGATTTCAAAAATCAGCCTGCATAAATGTGACCTCCTCATCCTCTACCTCAATTCAACTACCACCCTGTACATTTATTCGTTTTCCTAACAGGGGATAAAAATCGTATCTCTGGATGTATCTATTCTCCCTGTAAAGCACAGTGCTTTGTCTGCAGGAAGTAGTCTGCAGCTACCCTGCCTTTCCTATTCTCTGTACTGTGGGCACGTCATCTGCAAGTTCACCAACTTATTCCCCCTGCCTGTTTATTCTCCTCACGACTGTCCTCTTGTCTGAATCCCATTGCTATTTCATAAACCCCACCTGGATGATAAAAACACCTGTTCCTTCCAGCCCTCCCTCCTTCAATTCCTATGGCAGCTACGGTCTGTAATATAAAACTGTCAGCCATCAGTCAGCAAATAGGTCCAAAGGGTGCCAATGCATTGATCCCTCCACCTTCAGGGCAGTGGGGAGTAGCCTGGAAGGACTGGAGCCCATGGGCCAGTCACTTCCTTCTGAACCAGCCTCACTGATTCTCTGTGTGCCCCAATATGAAAAAGTTGGGGAGCTCTGGTCTATACTAGCCATCTATGTTTAGAAATTAGTACCTTGAACTGTTTTTATTTTAATGCAGATATTCATTCTATTCAGTTAGATTACAAACCTGTCCCAAGACCAGTGAACATTATCACTTACATCTTCTTTGACAGCAGAGAGCCATGCAAATGGTAGCTGCTTAGTGGGGTGTACTTCGTAAATCAGATCTCCCATAGCCTTGGTTTAAAATCCCCACCTTGCCATTTTAAAGTCACATGGTCCCTTGGGATTTCATAATTCTCAGTCGGTTAAGTCCTAATCTGTAAAGTGGGGAGACTGAAGTGAGGATTAAATGAGCAAATGCATCTTAAGTGCTCATCACACAGAAGATGTTCCATAAATGACAGCTGCTTTCTTACGTGATCTCCCTGCTGCTGGTGAAGATAAAGGAGGAGATGTGAAAGTTAATGCCTGTATCAACAAGATATAAACTTCCTGGAAAATATAAATCTATCTGAAAAATAAAAGTTTACAATAGAAAATGAAAATCTGAATGTTAAGGTTAAAATTCCAGAAACACACACACAGCGGTTAGGTTTAAAGTGGGCACCTGATCTCTAGTAACTGATTTCTGTCCGTCTGCCTGATGATTTGCATGTTCTTTGAAAGAAGTCTCCCAGTCACGTCGCTGTCATCACACTTGGTTATAATCCAGGAGCATTTGCCGGTTTTAGTTCAACAAGTGCTCAGCATTTTGCTGCCACATGTGCTGTAACCAGATTTTCTTGATGTAGCTTTCAAAGCTACAGATCTCCTTCTCTTTTTTGATGGAAAAATGTTAAAAAACCGAAAGCAAAACACAAATTTGGTTTTGAACCAGAATTCAGGGAAACCTTCTGAAAACCTACCTGCTACCCAGAAAACAAGATGCTTACTCTCCCCTCCTTTAGTCCAGAGCAAATGTCAGTAGCTGCTATTTCATCCACCCTTTATAGAGCAAATGCCAGACAGGATGACATATGAGAAGACATTCAGTGCTCTGCAGTCATCAGGAATAGTTACAGAAGTAAAAGGACAAGCCAGTACCCATGCCGCCAGGAACTCTCCCACTGCAGCAGATGGAGGGTGACCCGTGGATGGAGGTGAGAGCACATCTTCCTGGACCGCAAAAACCGCTGGATTTGCAGTCAGATGCCACCCAAGAACAGAAATACAGAAACGAAACCTCTAGGTGTGGAGAAGCAAAAGCCTCTTACAGAGCAATTCTTGTTTTTTCCATGTAGAGCATGAAACTTAGTTATTCTGAAAAATTATTTTTAACATAAAAATGCCCGGGTATATACAAAATCGGACTTGCCCAGTACGTACAAGTAAGTGTACATTTAGCAAGCTAAATTCATGAGAGACACGTTCCATTTCTCATGGGACTTGATAACCCAAATAAAAGAAATTAGGTGTTTTACATTTTAAATTTTGCTTCCTTAAATTTGAACATATTCATGTCCTTCTAAATTTAACCATGAAACTTTGACAAAACTTTGACCAAAAAATCGTGTCCTCCATTTGAGGAAACGATCCAGGTATATACTCTATGATATGGAGCCCCTTTTTTTTATGCCTGATGAAAGGAATCACTTAATTTACAATCCATCGACTACGTTCAACTGTCTTGCCAGAGAACCATTAGTTACAATCATTCTGTGAAGGAATTCTATAGTTTTCCTTTTCACAGCAATGAGGAAGAACACAATGCTTCCTAGAACAATGTGTTTGAAGAGCAACTTTTCAGAAACTGAGTGAACATTTTGGCTCTAGGTACCTGATAAAAAAAAAAAATCAATTCTCAAGAACTAACAACAGTCTGACCATCACCACAGTGGATGGTGAACAAACCAGTAAAGAACAGCTCCAGCAAAGACGAGCCACAAAGAAGGAGCGTGCGGACAACCCTGGGTTAGAGATGGCAAAAACAAAGCAAGAAAAGTGCCACAAAATGAATGAAAAAAATTAATTGAGGCAGGAGGATAAAGCAGCACAAGAATGACAAATGGAAAGAAGAAGATCACTAAAGAAGCAGAGTGGAGAGCGAGCTTGCTGCACGTGTCCAGATGTTATCTCCACCCTCCTTTTCCTTCTTCTCCTTAGCACACCTGCAGCAGCCTGGCAGCCAGTGTTTCTATGCTGCCCACCCCCGTCCCCCATTGTCCATAATCTGCCACTCGGAAGAAGCTAAATGCTCCAGCGTTTCTGTGATCGCCTTTTCTTACTGAGATTTTGCTGTGTCTCATTCTTCAAAGTGCTTGGTGTGGGTAACGAAACTGAGAAGTGCATTGTGTTCATCTAATTATTCATTCATTCAACACATACTCATTAGAATATTCCACAATGAATAATACAAGCAGATCTCTGCTGTCACCAAGCAAATAATAAAAAAGAAACACAAATACCTTAAAGCTACTTACAGGTTGTAATAAGTGCTATGGAGCATATAAACAGGGCGCTGGGATAGGAGGACCTAAAGTAAGAAGCTCAGGAAAAGCCTCTCTGAAGAAAGGAGATCTCACCTGAGATTGGATGAAGCCAGAAGAAACCAGCCATTCACAGTGTGGGCAGAACATTCCTGGAGAAGGAGAAGGAAGGTAAGGGTGGAGTGCTGTGAGCCATAGGGTCATGTTATGTCACAGTGCAAAGGAAAGACTCCTGAGTTTTAAACGGAAGTGTGACATGTTCTAACTTATACTTTTCAAAAGATCATTTCACTGTTGTGTGGGAAATGAATTAACATCGGGGCAGGGTGGAAAACAAGAGACCACTTTGAACACCTCTCCAGGTGAGAGCAAGGAGTGGCCGAGATGCAGTTTGCAGGACTGGCTGGTAGACGTCACTTGTGTCGGGTTTGTGAGAGAGAAGTCTGAGGATTAGAATGTACGGGGTGAAAAGGAAACGAGATGGACGGTTTGGACATGAGCTAAGATGTGGCAACAGTGGCAAAGTCTGGCTGATTTATTTCTGAATATTTCTTGCACGCACCTCTTCCTCTTCATTCTGACCATTGCTACCCTAGAAGATCTTCCTCACCTGATACCTGAACTGACAAGAGGTGCGTTACTCCATCAGAGACTATCTTATTACTCTCTCCTGAACCCCGATCATAAACAAGGATTCCGGAAGGAATATAGTTCTCTGATGGAATATTCAGACAGGGTTGCCTCAGAATATAAAACTAATCTTTTACATATTGCACTTTTCTTTATTAGATCAGAGCCAAATATACAATCTTTTACTGAAGTCAAATTTGTAAAGCTAAGAAAATGTATCAAGCATCTAATCAATTCCAGTTTTAGAGAAAACCACAGACTATTTGACCTGGAACTTTCTCAGGCATCGTGCAGTCCTGCCAACTGCCTTATATGAATGAGCGAACTGCTTCCAGGTACACGAGGAGCTGCCCGCAGAACCGGGACAGGAACGCCGGCCTCTTAATTCTTAGTGTGCATCATTTACACTTCTAATGTAACCACGTTATATGATAAGATTTAACCAAAACAACAGCCGTCAAAGCTATTTTTTTCCAGAGGAGGCCAATATGGAAATTTCAGAGGCTCTAATGCCTGGACATTCTGTTTTCTTGTCAGATTTCCCAAATCATAAATAGATTAGGGGGTTGGAAAGAAACAGGTGTCCTTCTTTTTGTGTGTTCATTATTAAGTAATCTGGCATGCATCAATGGAACATTTTTTTCCTGGAATTTTCCAATTGGCTTTTATAGGGCCTTTAAAATGGAATAATCCCTAATTGTGATGTTTGAAACATGTTCAAAAAAAAACAAAAAACAAAAAACCTCCTCTAGGACAGGAAAAAAAAAAACGAAAGCTGCCAATCCTTAGCCAGGAAGCTTATCATTGAAATCTAAAGTACACACTGGAACCACAACTTGACGCTGAGCCAGAGAAGGGATTTCAAAAGAACGGTGATGATTTGGTCAAGTGGGAGACACCCTTGGTATTTAAAGCTATCAATACCTGCGCCACAAAGAGCCACATACACTAAGAGAGATAATCTATGTGTGGAATAATGTGAAAAAAACAGGGTAATCTCTAATTGTATGTGGCATTCCAGAAATTCTAAGAGGAACAGAAAAATCCCTGCAATTCTATAATTGAATGTTCACAAATCTTTAACGGGATTCTTTACCAGCTGGACTCTCTATCTGCACCATTTTTCTCACCTTTATCAATCACAAGATGTCTTCCCATCCATGGGTTCCCTGGTGGATGAGCAGTGGTTTCTGATATTTTTGCACTAAGTGACTTTCTCACAGCAGCGAGAACCCTGCTTTTCTGTCCACCATCCACTCTTAGAATTTAGGGTATAAAATGGCAATCAATGTATAATATATATTTAGTGCACCACAATAAATCATGCCAGATGCAGCCTCCTAAACATTGAGTGTATTTCCAACTCAATCATATTCTTCCTTTGATAGTCCATTCCCACAGGACCATGTAGTAGAGAAATCTGGACCTGTCTGTGTGGGGAGGGCATGATAGAAATTTGTCCATCACACATCTCCCCTGGAGGGGCCACCCCAGTTACACATGCCAGGGCCGACTCCCGGAGCCAAAAAGGACAGGGAGGCTCGGCTGACTTGATCATCAAAGCTTCCCCTTATCTCAATTAATCACCATCCCTGCATATTTCTAAGTTTTCCAAAATGTCTGGTTTATTTGAAGAGAAACGTTAGTCCCCAGTACTAGAAGTAATCCTTTCTGTCTCCTTCAGGCCCTTTCCTCTCTATTTCTCTTTCCGCCTCCTTCTCTTGCTTTCTCTGTTTCAAGTTCAGTAGGAAGGACTCACGCCATTCACCTCGTCATAGCTTTCACGGTACCAAGCTTACTGAGAGCTCACATACAGTGCACGCTTGACTAATAATCCCAGGGAGCATCATTCTGTCAAGCAGGACACGTGTTTGACATCAGACCAACCCCTGATCCTGAAAGTTTTAATTCTGACTCATCCCATCAAGGAAGGGATGCAGTGCTGTGGTTGATCTCCGAGTGAGTAATTACATCCGAGTGCCTCAGCTCTCCCTGCAATTTCATCAAATTCTTCCTGTCCCAAATTACAGTGTTAACACAACAGTCTACTGTTAGGTAGTCTGCGTATTTCCAGGTCAATAATAATATTTTCTTATTATACTTTTGATTTGATAAATACTTTCTAGTATCATTAAGCTTCCTTAAGGTTAAAAGAACTGTAGAAACATGAAGGAACATATCTTTAATAGTGGCAACGTTAACCATTCTAAACTCTATCAAGAAGCTGTGAACTGTGAGAAACAAGACAGTAAAATAGTCCTGTGTGGTGAACTTTTAAACTAAATTAGACTGATGTGAAATTACCGAGAGAGGGTTGCTGAGTCATCAGAAATACAGTCCTAGCAAAACTCGTGTTTTGCGTGCCTGCTGTTCCCATTCCCATGACGTGCTACTGTAACCGGCTCTCACTTTAAAGTGGTTGTACTAAACAAACACTGTACGCTAACACATATATATGGAATCAAAAAAAAAAAAAGGTTCTGAAGAACCTAGGGGCAGGACAGGAGTAAAGACGCAGACGTAGACAGTGGACTTGAGGCCACGGGGAGGGGGAAGGGTAAGCTGGGACGAAGTGAGAGTGGCATGGACATATATACCCTACCAAACGTAAAACAGATGGCTAGTGGGAAGCAGCCGCATAGCACAGGGAGATCAGCTCGGTGCTTTGTGACCTCCTGGAGGGGTGGGCTAGGGAGGGTGGGAGGGAGACGCAAGAGGGAGGGGATATGGGGATATATGTATACGTATAGCTGATTCACTTTGTCATACAGCAGAAACTAACACACCATTGTAATGCAATTACACTCCAATAAAGAGGTTAAAAAATAAAGTGGTTGTACTGCTTTTTCCTCTATTGTAGTTGCTAGGATACTACTTTCTGCTTCTAGGTATTCTTGTTCCTCAGGGACCATATACATTTCACCCAGGCCTGCCTGAATGTAATGCTTGGCTATCTGACCTGTCACCCCTACTCTAAGGCTGAACACTCAAAACCCATGAGAAAAATTGAGATGTGCTGCTCCCCTGAGGCTATAATGAAGGCCCAGACAGGGCTCTGACTTCCTGAGCAGAAATCAAGTTGCAAGCCAATCACTTGGGTTCTGATCCGAGTATGATCATGAATGATCAAGTCAACCGAGCCTCCCTGTCCTTTTTGGCTCCGGGAGTCGGCCCTGGCATGTGTAACTGGGGTGGCCCCTCCAGGGGAGATGTTGCTGGAACTCACAGAATGACATCTGAAGTATGCCCATGAGAGAGTTTTTCCAATAATGATTATTCTATTCCACCAATCTTCTGTCTCTGATGAACTCTCCTGCTTACCTCAGACGTAAGCTACTGAAAAAGAAAAATATTCTATACAAAACCCTGGCGTTGCTTTCACCCCAGGGATTTACAAATCCATCTGCCCAGGTGGAATGTCAGTGATTATTCATTGAACAAATCATTATTCACCAGCAAAAACTATTCCACTTCGGATATAGCTCAGGTATTTTTATTTTTATTATTATTATTTTTTTGTGGTACGCGGGCCTCTCACTGTTGTGGCCTCTCCCGTTGTGGAGCACAGGCTCCGGACGCACAGGCTCAGCGGCCACGGCTCACGGGCCCAGCCGCTCCGCGGCATGTGGGATCTTCCCGGACTGGGGCACGAACCTGCGTCCCTTGCATCGGCAGGCGGACTCTCGACCACTGCGCCACCAGGGAAGCCCCAATAACACCTATTTTAAAAGATTGACTCTGGGGCTTCCCTGGTGGCACAGTGGTTAAGAATCCGCCTGCCAATGCAGGGCACACGGGTTCGAGCCCTGGTGTGGGAAGATCCCACATGCCGCGGAGCAACTAGGCCTGTGAGCCACAACTACTGAGCCTGCGCGTCTGGAGCCTGTGCTCCGCAACAAGAGAGGCTGCGATAGTGAGAGGCCCGTGCACCGTGATGAAGAGTGGCCCCCGCTCGCCGCGACTGGAGAAAGCCCTCGCACAGAAATGAAGACCCAACGCAGCCAAAAATAAATAAATATCTTTAATGAGATTGACTATGTAGATTATAAAAAGGTTTCTTTCCAACTTGTTCATCTTACCCACCACATAAAATTGGAAAATAATGACAATGGATGTTTAATAGTTTTGTTAATAACTGATGAGATGACAGATATGTCAAAATCTTTAAAAAATACCATGAACTCCCACTTTCATAAATCCATCACAATCACAGACACTGTAAAAAAGTTATATGCAAATTTGCTCCTTGAATTATTATTCATAACTAGAAACTGGAAACCATCAAGAAGATCTACAATAAGAAGGTGGCTAAGTAAACAAAGGCCGTTTTATTTTTCGTTCTTCTCTGCCACAGAGTGCAAGAATGATCTCCAAAAGTTGAGTCAATCTCAGAGTGGCATATTGTTCCTTATTCTTCCCTACAACATCCTACAAGGAGCGATTCCAGAAGTTGCACTCAGTTTCAAGATGGCACACACACTAAAAATGGAATCAAAACATAAAAAGGTGATTTTTGTCCCCTGTTGAAATAGTTCTAATCCAACTGATTTAGTCCTGGGTCTATGTACAACTGAACTTAGGAAAGTTTTAATCACCTAGAAAATACATTATTATTTCCCCTGGGATATGGGAATTAGAGAGTGATTTTCAAAAACTTATGAAAAGAAATGAGTACCTTGTGAGATTAAGCACTGCACCAGCTTGATTCCATAATACTATTTACTAGACCCTGTATTATTAAAATGAACAGATTTCTTGAGGCTTTTTCATCCTTATGATTATTAGTAGAAAAGCCCATAATGGAGTTCATAATTTCACAGGAAGTCATGTTCTTTTCAGTGTTATTTACCATGGGTGAGGGGGAGATTGCCTTTTCACATGTGCCAGTGAAACCTTAATGAAGGAGTTCCTTTTGGACCTATATTTTCTCTACATGAAAGCGGCCTGAATGTCTGCAGTAGGGGCACATTCTCCCCTGTATGCCTAGGAGTACAATTTCCTATAAACTTATATTTTAAAGCCTACACATAAGGCTTAAAGAAAAATGCCACTCAGAAAGCGACTTGGAACAAGGGATCAAATGAAATATCACTATGGAGAAAGCACGGTAACTATGGACTCTATATTTTCTTCCCCCCTTCTATTATTATTAATTCTCAGCTTAGTTCTAAAAGCATCCTGCTTTCCAGAGAGAAAGTACAAATTTGCATGCACTCAGTATGAATGCCTTCCCATAGGTTTACTTATTTTGTCTTAAACTTGAGGGTAGTTATCAATCACCCTGGAGTTGTTCTGAAATCCAGCTCATTTAAACAACAGGAATGCAATGTTAAAGGCTTTTTTTCTGCCTTGAAAGTAGAAAAAACAAAAAAACAAAACAAACAAAAAAAAAACAAGGACAGTAATTCTATTTTCATTTCTAAGTAATGTCTATATAGAATCCATAAATGTTACGAAGATGAAATTATTCTCTCATAACTCTGAAAATACACAAGCTATCACACAAATCAGACACTTCTCTTCGGTGGCATGGACACCCCTTCCTTACCCATAAGATTGATCTTTTATGTTTGTTCGTTTTTTAATAAACCATCATGAAGGCCTGCTACCCTTGTAACAGACACTTGATATTTTTCCAAAGCAAGAAGTTTCATTTAAAAAGACAGCCAAGATCCATGCTCTGGCCATTTGGTATGTAAATCAACAGACAGCGCCGCTGCTTCACTTTGCATCTGTACAGTGCATGTTAGCTGATTTAAGGCAAAGTCCAAAGCCCTTTCCATGTGATGGACATTACACCTCCCCAAATCCCCACTTTCCTTCCACTGGGATACCCCTTCCTGTCATTGTTTTTTCAAGCAGAATGTCAAGTGAGAACCCAAATTGATCTCTTGCTACTTATTTTGTGAGCCTCAATTAGACCCTGAGGCCATTAGTAGGATTGTTAGAGGGAACACACATCTCATTCAAGGCAGCCCACCCTTTACTTCAGCTCCTTTTGTGTGGCAGAAACGTCTGAGGAACGGCTTACCGTTTCTACATTTCCTAAAATGTTTCACATTATTAAAAGGTGTATTCATTCAACGTGCTCACAACTATACAGCAAATGGAAAAGATAATTAGGTGAAGTAAGTTCACTAAAGTATTTTGCATATCAAAAGGTAACACGGGGTTTTTAGTTGCTTGCTGTAATGCTCTTTTAAAATGAGAGACTAAACGAGTTTTAAGTAATATCTTGAACATTCTTTCAGTCACAAATTTCTTTTTTTCTTATTCAGGAAAAAAACCATTGTCTAAACTGATCTGGTCAATTTGCAAATGTTACTTAAAAAAACTAAACAAACAAACGAACCCTGATTAGCTTTCACATGGAATGCCAATGGGATTTTTAAAAAATTATTATTGATGTTTTCATTTCAAAATCATTTATAAAAAATGTGCTTGGTGATGATTTTGGCAACTTCGGGAATAAATGGCAATTCTTATGGGCAAAAAAAAAATGTGGGCAGTTTTTAATAATCAGGGCACTGAGGCATTAGGTTAAAAAGTGATGTTAATACGCTCTTTCTCTGTGAATCCTTACCGACAGGCTCCGCAATTAAAGTTTTTACCGCTTAGGACATTCCTTTTAGCTGTCCCCTGTTATTATAAGTAACAGGGTATTTATAGTCTGTTCTCTGCTTCATAAAAATTTACTTGAGAGGACTTGCATTTTCCAATTTCTTATCCATCTCTCATCCACTCAGCATGGAGATGAATTAAATCGCTTAAGACCAATGTGCCCTACTTTGTGCAAGGTGGCTTCTGGGTGGCCATCAGTTGGCCAATATAAGGAGTGAGACAAAACAAAAAATACGGTGTGCACCATCAGGAACGCTCACTGTTCATCCTGGCGCTGACTGAACAAATTACTTTGGGCCTCTATGTCTCTGATCTAAAGAGAATTGGATGAGTTATGGTATAAAAATTCCTTTAAATCCAAATTTTAAATGATTCTACTATGTAATCCAAATCCAAAGTACCTCCGTAAGCGCCACTGATGTGAAACTAAGTAACCACCCAATTCAAGAAGAACATGACACACATGACACCCACCTAGTGACACATATGACACCCAGGGACAAAGGGAACCGCCATTGTTAAGAACTCTAGGAAGGACTAACCCATGTTTCCAATTCTAGTCTACATGTTTGAAATTCACTTGTCATCTGGGCACTGAGATATCCCTCTACGCAAAGCGCTAGTCTACTAGCATTTCATCAGATTCCACAACGAAAATACTTTTAAAATGTTAAAAAAAGAGACTAATATGCAAAAGGAACATTTCTAGACATATAGTCAAATGCCAAGTCAGTTTTACGAAATGCTCATTACTATTTCAATGATCGCAATCAGTTTTAATTTTTTTTTTACTGTTTTTGAGAACAGGACTAATATATTTATTTTATTATTAAAATATCCTACTCTTACCCATTATACATATATTTATTCAGGTCAACATAAACAAACAAAATCTTTGAAATATGTTTTTACAATTATCTGTAAGGAATTTATATTATTGTTCTCTAAGGAGTGAAGTTGTATCACTGAAAACTGTGATTGAAATTTTTGGCAATTATGTAATTCCAACCAAAATACTCTTTGGATTCATATATACACAGCAGGCTTCAACTCTGATCTTTCTCTTGAGCTTCAGATCCATACACTTTGTCTGCTAGAAATCACCTATTTTAAAGGACTTGCTTTGTCAAAATCAGTCCAAATCTCAAAATTTCCCCTCATCCTCCCAGTTGTTCCATCTCCCCATCTTGATTAGTGATGGCCTCATTCCTCTCTCCACTCAGCTACAAACTTTGGAGTCTTTCTCAACAACTCTTTCTCCCTTACTGCATACATTTTCATTTGATCATCAACTCCAGTGAATTCTACTTCAGAGACAGGTACACAGAAAGGTACATAGATGCCAGATAGATAGATAGATAGACAGACAGATAGATAGATAATAGATATAGATAGATAGCTACATAGGTAGATAGATAATTTTAGAAAAGATATCTTGACTGGTTGGAGTGAGAAGATCTTGGAAGCAAAGATTCTACAGGCACACCTTGTTTTATTGTACTTTGCTTTATGCTTGGCAGATATTACATTTTTTACAAATTAATGATCTGGGGCAAGCCTGGATGGAGCAATCTATCAGCATCATTTTTCCAACAGCATTTCCTCACTTCATGTCTCTGTGTCACATTTTGGTAATTCTCACAATATTTCAAGTATTTTCATTGTTACTGTATTTGTTACAGTGATCTTTAATCAGTGATCTTCGATGTTACTATTGCAATTGCGTGGGGTGCCACAAACTGTACCCATGTAAGACAGCAAACAATTGATAAATGTTGTGTGTGCTCTGTCTGTCCCACTGACCAGCAGGTCCGTGTCTCTCTCCCTTTCCTCGGGCCTCCCTATTTCCTGAGATACAACAATACTAAAATTAGGACAATTAATAACCCTACAATGGCCTCTGAGTGTTCAAGTGAAAGGAAGAGTCACATGTCTCTCACTTTAAATCAAAAGCTGGAAATGATTAGCTTCCTGAGGAGGGAGCTGCACACTGAGACAGGCTGAAAGCAAGGCCTCTTGCACCAGATAGTGAATGCAAAGGAGAAGTTCCTGAAGGACATTAAAAGTCTACTCCAGTGAACACAAATGATAAGAAACTGAAACAGCCTTATTGCTGAAATGGAGAAAGTTTGAGTGGTCTGGAAAGAAGATCAAACCAGCCACAACATTTCCATAAGGCAAAGCCTAATCCAGAGCAAGGTCCCATCTCTCTTCAATTCTATGAAGGCTGAAAGAGGGCAGGAAGCTGCAGAAGAAAAGTTGGAAGGTAGGAGAGGTTGTTGGTTCATGAGGTTGAAGGAAAGAAGCCATCATCATTACAAAAAAGTACAAGGTGAAGCAGCAAGTGCTGATACAGAAGGTGCGACAAGTTATCCAGAAGATGTAGCTAAAATAATTAATGAAGGTGGCTACACTAAACAACAGATTTTCAATATGGACAAAACAGCCTTCTAGTGGAAGAAGATGCCACTAAAACTTTCATAGCTAGAGAGGAGAAGTCAGTGCCTGGCTTCAAAGCTTCTAAGAACAGTCTGACTCTCTTATTAGGGGCTACTGCAGCTGGTGACTTTAAGTTGAAGGCAATACTCATTTACCATTCTGAAAATCCTAGGGCCTTTCAGAATTATGCTAAATCTCATCTGCCTATGCTCCCTAAATGAAACAACAAAGTCTGGATGATAGCACATCTGTTTACAACATGGTTTACTGAGTATTTTAAACCCACTGTTAACCGGAGTGTGGAAGAAACTGATTCCAACCCTCCTGGATGACTTTGAGGGGTTCAAGACCTCAATGGAGGAAGTAACTGCAGATGTGGTGGAGATAGCAAGAGAATTAGAATCAGAAGTAGAACGTGAATATATGACTGAATTGTTGTGATCTCATGATAAAACTTTTAATGGGTGAGAAGTTGTTTCTTATGGATGAGCAAATAATGTGGTTTCCTGAGATGGAATCTCCTCCTGGTGAAGATTCCGTGAAGACTGTTGAAATGACAACAAAGGGTTTATAGGATATTATATAAATACAATCGACACAGAAGCAGCAGTGTTTGAGAGGATTGGCTCCAATTTCTAAAGAAACTCTATTGTGAGCAAAATGCTATCAAACAGCATTGCACCCTAGAGAGAAGTCGTTCATGAAAGGATGAGTCAGTTGATATGCAGGCTTCACTGCTGTCTTATTTTAAGAAATAGCCACAGCCTCCCCCAGGTTCTCTTCTACAACCGCCACCTGGTTTGGTCAGCAGCCATCAACTGGGGGCAAAGACTCTCTACCAGCAAAAGGGCTACTTTAAGACTCGCCGAAGGCAGGGATGATGGTTAGCACTTTTTAGCAAGAAAGTACTTTTTAATTAAGGTATGTACATTGTTTTTAGATATAATGCTACTGTATACTTATAGACTACAGCATAATATAAATGAAACTTTTATACTCACTGAGAACCAAAAAATTCCTATGACTTGCTTTACTGCTGTCTTTGCTTTATTGTGCCTCCCTGGAACTGAAGCTACACTATCTCCGATGTATGCCTGTAGTTAGGAAGCTGTTAGAGTAATCCAGAAAGTAATGATGAAATTTCCACTGAAAACAGAAAAAATTAAGATGGGAATGAATACACAAAAACACACATACATACTGGAGTAGATCTATCTATCTATCATCCATCATCTATTATCTATGCCTTTGGTGAATTTCCTTTGCCCAGTCAGATTAAATCCATTCTCTTACACAAGAGGTACTTGAAAGTTTGCTAAGCTGTCTGTCCCCTCTGAGTTTACTGTACAACCCCAGGTAGTCATTCTGGTTCATTCATACCTCTCTATATACCATGAGTTCTCTAACTTAGGGCTTTTCCTTGAGTTCATTATTCTTCCTGAAATCCTTGAACATCCACATATGAATGAAAAGAACCTCAGATAGCACTCTCTGTCCCCAAAATAGCATTAAACTACAGGCACTTCTTAGAGTATTAGAAAGTCATCGCTGAACAGAGCCAATGTATCATTTTCATCCACTGGAGCCCAAAAGCTGGAATACTGTTTTGATCATCTTTCTACCTGCTGTCCCTGCCATAGAGTAAGCTCTTGATTATCTGTTGAATAAATAATTGAGACAAAATTATATTTTTGTTATAATTATTAATAGCTGGTTTCGATTTTATTTTGCATATCCAGGTCTGATCTAAGTGTGGCACTAAAAAGGCACATGTTCTGAGACAAAAAGGAATTCTGAGATACAGTTTATAGAACATGTATAGTTTATGTTATGACATATTTTTAATATTCTCATCTCTGAGGTGACTGACAGATCAATTACTGAACAGAAGAGATGAGGATTAATGCTCATCCAAGAGGCAGCTGAGGCATTTACCTTGGTAACTCAACTCAAACCTCCCGGCTTTTTGAATCTATAGACCTGAATGTTTAAATATAATGGTGCTCTGTAAATATTACCTTATGTGGCAAAACGGCTTACTTTTCTTCTTATGCTGTACTTTCAAATATTCTTTAATTATTATGTAATAATAAAACCTGCCAATATATGGTGCCTGCTCTGTGTTCCCCTGTGTTAGGGGCTCATGCACACCCCCTCTTACCCCTCCCATGTAGGTGGTGCTCCCACCATCTTACTAATGAGGACCAGAATCTGAAAATATAATACTTTATTTATGAGAAAAATATGTTAATGGGGAAAAACTGTCTTTTAAGAGAGCAGCTGAATATTAAACCTGATTTTGATTTTTAGTTAGTTAAAATATGAGAAAATTACTTCTGTAATTTGTCAAACCTAACAGAAACAACGCCACTGAGATTACTGAGCACCCAGGATTCAGGCTGGAGGCCGTCTTCAGAGCTTTCCATTCCAGAAAGCAGGCTATGAACAAGCAGAATGCATAGCAGGACTCGTCTGGAATCGCTGGGCTGGGGGATTGCACACAGACTCACCAGGACCTCAAGTAGCAAATGATTTGTGTTCTTTATCATGAGCCCCTCATATCCTCGCTGACATCAAATTCAGGGACAACTCATCTCCTCTGATACAGATGACATAGAGCCAGAAATACGAGAAATATTTCACATGAATTACTTCTCGTTTTTCAAAAGCAACCTGGGCAAATAGCAGTTCAGCTACATGACCTCCTCCCTCTCTCTCTGTCTCCTCTTCAACTTCCCCTTCAAAGATTTAGAAAAGATGATACTGCCAGAGGCCTCACAAATGACAATACCTATGTTTAATCCTCCACATTTCATATTCTGGGTATACAATTTTGAATGTATATGTTACTATATTGATAGCAATAAATAATAGCTATCATTTGCATAGCATGTGTACTTGATGAAACAACTCTGCATATGCAACCTAATTTAATTTAAAACGAGTCTACTGTACCACAGCGGGATATTATAAATGTCTGTGATAGGATATACGTATCTTCAGTGTTCTGGTGACAAACGCTGCATCTATCTCTGTATCTATGCATCTTTTTCTACATACATGTATCTATATATTTATCTATCTCCATTTATCCATACACGTACACATATACATACTTGAGCACACACAGACACATTTAATTGGTTTCTCTCTGTCTTCACCTCCTTGGGTTATTCACATCTCTGTGTGGCCCTTCTGGATTCTGGTCCCTGGGGAAGAAAATATAAATGAGGTGGGCTGGAGAGGCCTGGCCTTGGCTGACACTGGCAGAAGACCCCCTTCTGTGTCACCTTTACTCTCCTCTGTTCTCTCCTTCTGTCTCCCCTTCCTTAGGAAACACCCTTCCTAATAACACTCCAGCTTCTGTCGTTTTCCACACATGGGCACGTTCCAAAGCCATCAGTCCTCTCACTCCCTCTGTCTGTCTTCCATCTTTCAATGACGACG
This sequence comes from Phocoena phocoena, assembly GCF_963924675.1. Lineage (NCBI taxonomy): Eukaryota > Metazoa > Chordata > Mammalia > Artiodactyla > Phocoenidae > Phocoena > Phocoena phocoena. The sequence goes on from NC_089236.1 coordinate 76,161,617, forward strand.
TCTTCTCCATGGCTTCAATTGCCTCTATGGGCTGACGCTCTACTCCCTCACTGAACCCAATAACAGAGGGTGAAAAAAAAATTCCCACTTTTAGCTACTTGCATTCAGATGTCTTAAAGGCTCGATTTGATAGCAGTTTCTATTTAAGTAGATTTAAGGAGATTATAATGCAAATATGTGTATATAAAGTCAATGACTTTAAGACAAAATGAGCATAAACATTATATTCAAAATTTCAAAGTGAACAAGGGGATAAATGGAATATGATTATTGGATCATATGCTCTCCAGAGAAGAAAAGCCCAGAAAAATGGAAATGAAAGCCAAAACTTTTATAACAAGCCTCACCAACAAAACCCATGAAAGTGCAGGTGTGTAGATTTCACTGACAGATTTCAATTAGTGCAGCTCTTTTTAAAATTAGCACCTGTCTCCATCGAGGACTGGCATGCAAAATAAAGCATGCAGGTATTTTCAGAAACAAAGACTAACTGATCTGGTGATTCCAAAACTGCATCCCATCTTTAATTTTTTGTTTTGGAAACAGGCTTTGCTTACAATCAAAAGAACAGTTGAAGAGCGTATTCAGATTTATACAGTTTGACATAAATACAATTTCCAAAGTCAGTGACATTTCAAAAAATAAATTTCTAAAGCGCTCCAGTTATAGGAAACACATATAAAACACACATATAAAATACAGACACAAGAAATTCTGAAAAAAATAATGTAAAATGTAAATAAAATGTGGTCAGGACACTCAAGAACTCGTAAGAACGATACTGATACTCAGCACTGTTCAGTCATCACACATCACATCTAGAATACGAACAGCTGGACTAAATAACTTCTGAGGTCATTTCAAGCTTCAGCACTGTGCCATAATGCACCATCTTATCAGTCCTCTTTGTGAGTGACCATTCTATACCACTGATGCTGAAACATTAGCCTGGCATGAACTTTACTGCCATTCAATCCGTCTAGTCCCTCCCCTGATCTTTGGGATGCTTTATGGCCTGCACCTACCTCATTAGTGTCACATTACCACCTTCCTAAACCTCTTTTCTCATTTCTTTCCTCCTTAATAAGACTTTGAATAATAGTATAAACAAAGCCAGACTATTTTAAGTCTAATTTACATTTGCCCAATGTTTTCTTTATTTTTATATACATGCTACATAACATATATGTATATAAAAATAAAATTGGTCTCATATTATTGTTCTAGATGGTATAAAGCTCAGAGAGTGAAATGGATTTTAACATTTTTTTTATAAATCAAGACATACTAAGTACCAGCTCTTTAGTCCTTCATGTAGAATTACAGAACTGACTCCAAGCAGGAGACATTAACTGGTTAATCAACAGGCATTCACTATCCATACAAGGTATATTTAGTGAGTAGCCTCTGAGAAGGGAGGTAAGGATGGCAGGGGGCAGTAACTAGAATGCTAATTTACCTTCCCTCCTCTTATACATATTTATATTCCACTTGGAAAAATGTCATTAATAAATGTGAACAAATCAGAGGACAAATTTGTTTCGAAAACATGTGGTGTTGCAAAAGGAGTTTGGAAAAAAGAGAAAACTCTAGCTTATGGAGCTATATAAAAGACATTTCTGGAGGTGGGATTTCAGCTAAATTGTGAAAGATTTAGATAAGCAAAGAGGAGGAGAAAGAACACAGAGGTGAGAAAATGATATGAAAAGAGACTCAGAGGCAGTTCTTCCCTTCCTTCTCCCTCCCTCCCTCCCTCCCTCCTCCTTTCCTTCCTTCCTTCCTTCCTTCACTTCTTCCCTTACTTATTTCTTTCCCAGGGAGAGAAACACGGTAGAAGGCAGGGGCAGAATCAAAGAGAAGAATGTTGAGAGAATCAAAAATTCACTGATTCTCATCAAGGCAGAAGAGAAAGAGGCCAAAGGGAAGATGTTCAGTGTCTTACTATGTCTGTATCAAATGCTACAGTAGCACTGTGGGGAAAAGGTTAACAATGGACATGAGATAGAGCAAAAGAGTTACAGTTAACTCTAAAGAGAAGTGTTTCAGGGAAGTACTGGGAAGAAGCCTTAGAAGGAATATAAGATTATGGTTGTACCAAGAAAAGAGTAATTGATATATCTGTAAAGTAACTTGTGTTGTCTACCTCATATTTACCCAAATTATGATGACTGGTACATACAAGCAATAATTAAGATGTCTGGACCAAATTTGAGTATATGAACATCTTAACAAGCAGAGCTGCTTCTATGAACTGCGGAACCCTAGTTGACTTCCACACACCTGCAAAGCCTAATTCCTTCACGTCGTGATGATGACCATCTGAGGCTAAAGCACATTTCTAATGAGTACTTTATCTTCAGTCCACTACACTTACTGACCCCATTCGCAGAAAATTCACCTAGCCTTTCTAAATGTCAGTCCTCCATCTGGAAGTTGAGAGTGGTAATAATAGTAATGAACTAGTAAGTTTATTTGAAGAATTGAATATAATAATGCTTGGAGAACACAACCCCATGGATGGCCCCTGACTGTTGTTTAATGTTAGCTTTAAATATTAGTAGCAGTCACAATCAAAATAAAACCTATTAGTTACACAGGTAAATGACTGGCTTGGATAGGAAACAAAAGCCTATTCACAACTTTGCAGTACGATTTGATCTCCCACTCTAGCTTACTAAGTTATTAAACCTGCAAACTTGAATCAGATTCAGAGAGGTTTAGGAAGAAAAAACACATAAATGAGACGTAAATGAAAGCATTTTTTTTGAAGGTATGGAAGGGAAGATAAGTAGGGGACTTTACCAATTCAAAGAATGAGTGCCCTGATTGGTGCAGTGTGAATCTATACCAATGGAAGCATAATGCCAAAGGTCAGTTGAGTTCCTCTTACATGGTTGAGATGCACAAACTATCACTACCTCAAACAGTTGAATTACTGAATCCATTACCCAGCATAACTTGATGCAAAACCCAAAGCTGCCAAACAAGAAATAAACTGGAATAAAATATGGAGGAGTTTGCTCACGCAACCATCCATTAAAAGTTTTTAAACAAACACATAATTGTTTAGAATTGTATGGTGCCAATTCTAGAACTTGCAAGATGAACCAAAACATTTCTTCATTGCATGTTATTTAAAAGATTGATTTGTGGTTGCTCAAGATGGATACAGATCAAGAAGACTCTATATTGAACAATTTATGTTCAGGAAAACATGCTAAAGGAGAAGCCTTTTATTTCTGATTGTGACAGAATGAAATGCCTTCATTACTTAGTGATATCTTTTTATCATGCATCATTTTATTTTGCTTTTTGATTACTTTTAAAGTAATGGTGGCTTCTTTTTCATTATTATTATTATTATTTTTTGCAGTACGCGGGCCTCTCACTGTTGTGGCCTCTCCCGTCGTGGAGCACAGGCTCCGGACGCGAAGGCTCAGCGGCCACGGCTCACGGGCCCAGCCGCTCCGCGGCATGTGGGATCTTCCCGGACTGGGGCACGAACCCGTGTCCCGTGCATCGGCAGGTGGACTCTCCCAGGTGCGCCACCAGGGAAGCCCTTATTATTATTCTTACACTATTTTATGTAGTAAGAAGAAATATGTTTTACAGTATAAAATTATAGTAGTCTTCAAATCAGCCTTAATTTTATAGTTAACTTAATTAGTAGTCTCTATATGTCTTTTGTTCATTATACTAAAGTTATTTTTTATTTTTAAAATATTTCCCAGTACTCATGAATCTCACTTTCTCTCCTACTCATGAATACATAATATATGAGGTAAGCCTGATTCACCGATTTGATTTTGTTGTATTCTAATGAGAATTCTCTCTCTCTCATTGATTCATCAAGTATTTATTGAAGGCTTGCTATGTTGAAGTTGCTGTTCACAGTGCTGGGTGGTAGCAGTGAATGAGGCAGAAGAGGCCCTGCTTTAATGAGCCTTACAACCTGTGACAGGACACAGGAAGAAGAGGATGCTAGGTAAAGACAAAGTGGAATCATCACTGAGTAAGACGATTTCGGAAAGTGACACAAACTTTTAAAGAAGAGAAAGGAAAAGAGAGTAATGGAATAGGGGTAGCTGAGGGAGCTTCTATGGCATAGTCTGGGGAGACCTCTCTGAACAGCTAGAACCTGAGTGAGTCAGAAGCAGCCATCTGAAGATTTTGGAGAGAGCTCTCTGGGCAGAAAGATTGGGCAAGGGCACTGGGGCAGGATAGAGACCAACTTGATAGCAGCACTACAGAAGGCTGGAGAGGCTGCAGAAGAGTGAGCTACAGGCAAAGGATGGGCGATGAAATCACAGATACACGAGGGGCCAGGCCCACAGGGATGGAATAATGAAGGACACTCACGTGGCTGGCATCTGGCTGCCATATACACACATAACGTAAAATGCTTCTCATTAACAGGAGCCCAATAAATAGTTGCTGATTGATTACTGTTGGAACAGCTGATTGACTACAGTGCATTCCCAGTAAAAGCAAATTGTTCTCCTGGGAGAAGTAATGAAAAAGATAACTGTCCCCATGGAAGAGATAATTTACCTAATATAAGCTATTTATTTTGCTGGAGGCCAAATGGATTACTTCTCATCCATCCCACAGCCAGGCTGCCTCGCAAGGCAAAGTCTTAATGCCATCTCCCTCTGCTCTTCTGACCACCTTGAATTGGAACCCAAGGCCTTGTGTGATCTGACCCTTGCCTACCTGTCAAACATGCCTCTCAACAAGGGCACCTTCCTTTCCCTCCCAGTGGTGCAGACAAATCAAGTTTACACTTCTGCAGACACACCATGTCGTCTCTGCATTTGCTCCTACTGTTTACTCTGAGTGTCCTTACCCTCCACCTCCAACTCGTGCTGTTAAAACATCAGCTTAGGTGATATTTTATCTAAGAAACTTCCCTAACTACTCAGCCTGTACTACCGATCTCCCCTCTCTACCCCTCTCCGCCATGCCCTCATTGTAGCCTGTGCATTTTTTTTTTTTTTTTTTTTTTTTTTTTTTTTTTTTTTGGGGCACTCGGGCCTCTCACTGTTGTGGCCTCTCCCGTTGCGGAGCACAGGCTCCGGACACGCAGGCTCAGCGGCCATGGCTCACGGGCCCAGCCGCTCCGCGGCAGGTGGGATCTTCCCGGACCGGGGTACGAACCCATGTCCCCTACATCGGCAGGTGGACTCTCAACCAAAGTGCCACCAGGGAAGCCCACCTGTGCATATTTTTACATCATTGTTTGTTTAGAATGTAGGTTCTCCTCATCAGATCACAGGCTTCCTCAGGATGCAGATTTTAAGCATATAAATCTTTGCATCCCTAGGACCTAGGAACAAATCTCAACATAGAGGAGGTATTCAATAAACAGTTAATGTAAATAAACGTTCTTGACTTGGATCAAAGGTATCTATTCTTTGACACCATGCTTCATACCCCAAGTGGGAACGAAGCTGCTCAGCTACAGGTCTTCCTTGTGCTTTTATTTTTATATCTATAGCAACCTATAAAGATTATTATGAGTGGACTCTGTTCTACTTATGTTGATATTCCCAGTACCTGAGAAAAGTAGTTGGTACGTAATAAATGTCTGTTGAATATATAAATATTTGAGAAGTATCATTCAATTTATATTATATTATGGTGGTTTTGAACCAATCTTTATCATCAAACTTCATCCAAGCAAATGCATTATAAGATAATGGAAAATCTCATATTCAAAAGGATCATAATCACTTAATGCTTTAAATATTTATAATTTACCTTGCCTTCTTGTTATTATGGTATGGCTCTGGTGAGTGAAAAGGAAATCATTTAAAATTATAATTAGAAGATGCCTCTGCCAAAGAAGAAAACAAGTTTACACGGTGTTGAAGGTTATAAACAAATTCTACATCTCCACCACTAAGACCCATGGTAGTGGTCAGAGGAACAAAATAAAAATTGTAACCTGCCCTAGATGACGTAGCCTACAGCTAAACTGGTGAGAACCTGGCTTGTTTATGCAGCAGTGCAAATATTTTTTAGTATTTAAAAAGTCAAGGCAGGGAATTTTAAAATATAATTTAAAATGAAACATTCCCAGCTGTATCAGCTTACTTGGTTTTATTTCATTTTAATATAATATTCTTATGATAAAGTAAGAAGGCATTCAAACTATTTTAGTTATTTTTCCTGGCAACATTCACATAACCTTTAATTAATTTCACAACAGTTTTACAGTATAAGATTTGAGACTAATAAATATGAAACTGAAATAATCTATAGGTCAAGTGTTGTTCAGAGTTGGGTCTGATTGTTCATGGAAATATTTATCAGCAAGAAAACAGTATATGGGAAAATATTCCTTTAAGATTTTTTCCCCTGAAGACTTCATTTGCATGAATATTTTTCTAAGAATAATGCTTTAGTGAAAGAAATACATTTGACACGTGTGTTAGCCGCTCTGTGAGGCCTAAGAGCAATAACGATGAGTGAACCCTAAAAATGCAAAGGAATTAACAACATAGATTGTGCTACTTCTAGACCTTGAGACCAGTATGAGATGCTGTGATAATATGTGAAATATTAAAAGATATAAAACCTGTCTTTAAAGAGTCAGCATTCTGGTTGAAGAAAACGAATACAGATTTGGAGATAAAAATAACAGTGAAAGCAATAATAGTAATACTAGCTAAAAACTATTGATTACTTCCCACCACGGGCAAAAGACTATTCCAAGACCTTGACTTGAAATCATTTAATCCTGTCAATACACATCGGAGGTGGACACTTACTATTCCCATTCCACAGACACAGAAATGAAGCCCAGGCTCACACAACAGAAAGTGGCAGAGCTATAATCTGAATGCGGACAACTAGGCTATAAATCCTGAGTTCCTGTCCATTATACCAGCACTTAGAAAATGATGCACAAAGAAACTGTATTGGAAGCTCCTCGAAGGTAGGGGCCATGAAAATAGAGCCTTTTTGCCTCTGCAAATTATATATCACTGTGCGAACAACATGGTAAGTACATAGTTGTTTAAAGATTCATTCATGGAACCAAGCCTCATGGAGCACAGTTTAAATTTCCCAGGTATCTCCAGCTATTGGGTCTATGCAAGTCCCCTCCTAGTATAAGAAGGAAGAGGAGCAAATGTGTTGAAATATGGGTTTTGTAAACCCATCCCTTGCTCTTCATGTAACTTTTACCTACATTTGTATGTTCTTTGGTGAGGCTCCAACAAAAGCTGAGAATCATCCACTATAGTGCAGGATAAAAATGGCCAGGTATCATCAGGAAAGATGCGGTGCCCCAACTCTTAGCATCCTTCCTTCAACATTCACTTCCCTATTTTTTCAGCAGAGATGCTATTTTGGCAGTATATTTCTATAAAGAACGTGTGAACATATGTATTCAATTATAATCTATTATATATATTATAGATAATATATATATAATATATATAATAATATATATTATATATATATAATATATAATCAATTATAATCTAATAATCAGTGGGACTTTCAAACCCTGTCCTTAGATTGATCAGTTATTATCTTAGCCAAGAATTATTTGATAGCAGGTAGATAACCCCCAAAGGGGAGTTTCTTTCAAAGATGCAGAAACAGTCCATGGAAGCTAAAGGCAGTAAGTGTAGCTGGATCTCAAAAAGAGAGGAATGAAAACTCAGGGTCTTGAGATCTCCTCAATTCTTGTTTGTTTGGTTTCATTGTTCAGTCTCTCTGCAGAAAGATGCTTCTATATCTCAAGTGTCAGAAAATAGCCAGCCACCCAGATATACCCACTGTCCATTCTGCATGAGGCAGTAACCACAGTCCTAGCTTTAAAAGTTCGTGGGTGACAGGACTTTATCAGCGATCATACCCCGGACTTTGCCTGGGGCCGACTCACCAGGGCTAAGGGGGATGATCACCTAGGAGACAATAATCTCCTCATGCCACACCAATCCAATCCCGATATCTCGGGAGTAGGATTCAGAATCACCTTTTCTACCTTCCTGATTCCAACGTGCAGCCAGGTGTGACAAACACAGGCTGAGGCCAAGTGAGGTACTCAGAACAGGGGAACCAACATTGCCTGGTAGCTTCTTAGAAATGCAGAATGCCCCAGAACTACTGGATCAGAATCTTAACAAAATCCCCAGGTGATTTTTATGCACAGGCGAAGTTGAGAAGCACTGCAGTAAACACATATCAGAGCTGGTGGGAAGTGACTGTCACAACTTACGTAGTTATATTTTCACTAAAACCAAAGGTTGGGTTTCACTTATTTATTTCTCTATGATGCAGTTAACTGAACTAAAACATTGGCTATGTCAATACAATAAAAAAAAAGTCTGCATTGAAGTCAGCATTTATGCATCTATCCCACACAGATTTACTAAGTCAATACCATATGTCTGACACTGTACCAGACATTGAAATTTTCAGTTTCCAATAAATAAATAAAAAGACTTTATATGTTCAGGATATAACATAGTGATCATTATGCATATTGTTGAACTGAAATTCATCTATCTTGTTCCTTCATAACAATCAATTCCTAATATTTACCTGTGAATATCGAAATACATCTCCTGAAAATATGAATGTGATTTGTCCTAGGTGAATTCCTATGTCCTTAAGTATTTCTGAAATGTGTAGAGTTTCTGTGAAAGGACAAACCAGAACATCAAGGAGGGATGTGTGGATAAACATCATAAAGACCAAAGTCAGAAGATGTCTCTGCAAAGGGGAAACGAGGATACCTGAGTCAGCACCTACCATTTAACGCAGCCACGCTAACCCTGGCGTTTATCACGAAGGGGGACCCTAGCTCACCATTCTCATTAGGTTTTACTTTAAATCAGAAGCCCCTTCACCTTGACTCAGGCATAGCAGTTGTGTCCTGCTCTTGAATTACAGGTGTTTCAGGAAAAGGAGCTGATGTAGAGACCTCGTGTTGGGGTTTCTGCCTCATCTCAACGGTGCATGTATGAGAGTCACAGCGGTGGAAGCGGGCTGTGCATCTCAGAGCGCAAGAGCGGAGAGCGGTATCGCAGCACACTGCTGGCTCAGGAGCACGGTTATGGCTGAGGCAGCCAACTGAACGGTATTAGAGAGGATGACTTTCTAGACAAAGTATTAGTATAACTAAAAAAGAAAGAGGGTTAGCAAGCCAGCCGGTTGTGGTTTAATAAACTATTCCCACCAAAAATGCCCTATGATACAGCTATCAATGCTTATGCTTTGAAAGAATTTGTAAGTTATAGGAAAGACTTCCAACAGAATGAGATAAGAAAAAGTCAGGATACAGAAATTCTCATATATGATTTCTGTGGGGCTGGAGAAAATGGAAGGAAATGAGGACAATTTAAACTATGGTGATTATAGTTAATAATAATGCATACTTGAAATGTGTTAAAGAGAGGAGATCTTAAGTGTTCTCACCATACACACAAAAAAAGGTAACTCTGTGAGGTGATGTATATGTTAATGTGCTTGATTGTGGTAATCATTTCACAGCGTATACATGTATCAAACCATCACGTTGTATACCTTAAATGTATATACAATCGTTATGTGTCACTTATACCTCAGTAAAGCTGTGTGTTACCTACACATTTAGAAGTGTTACATTTCCCTGTGAAATAACTATTCTATCAGTATAAAATGTTTTTCTTTATCTATACAATCTATATTGATATATGTTAGTCAAATTTAACCAGTTTTGTTGAGTTTTATTATATATTTTTTCCATATCTTTACTTTCAATTTTTCCGTATTTTTAATCTTTAAGTTGTTTTTCTTTGAACGTTATACAGTTGCATATTTTATCCAATTTGGTACTACCTGTCAAGTGTAATATTTGACTACTTATATATGTCTTACTAGATTTAATGGGTTTTATTGATATGTTTGGGTTTCTGTCTACCATAAAACTATTTACAGCCTATTTGTCTTATCCATTTAATACTTATTCTTCTCTGTTCCATTGTCTTCTTTTGACAACAGAGAGTCTAGGTTGTTTTCTACAATTTCTCCTTTGCAAGCTCTGAACTCTAATTTCTCAGTCCGTAGCACCACGAAAAAGGTAGAGGGGAAAATGAAACTGTTTTACTTTTCAGCTGTTTTATGCTTGGCTTCTTAGACTTTTGCCCTGCCGAGCTTCATTAGCAAATAACTCGAGAAATTGATATAAATTGAAACTGAATTGATTGAAACTGAATATTGGGCTCATTTCTCTGAACGTCTCTTCTGGGTTTCTGTTTCCTGGGTCTCACAGCAAAATTCAGCTCCAAGTTGGGTCTCCCAAGCTTCAAGAGGTTACAGAAAACACTAGTGCTTTCTCTGCCTCTCAGCAGCTGCTTTCAACCTGTTCTCTGTCTCCAGCCCTGTATCAGCTCCCGTAGAGTAAAATCCAGCAAACCTGGCTCACGGTGTTGTCTTCCCTTCTCTCTTGGCAATGGTCCTTCAGGTTTTGGCTGCTTCAGCAGCTGTCTGATCCTCTCAAACATATTTTACAAATTTTATCTGGCTTTTCTAGTTGTTCTCAGTAGAAGCACTGGTCAACTACAAGCTATTCCATCACAACTGGAAGAGTAGCTTTATCTTAAATGAAACGCACTAACATTCCCTATCTCCTTCACACATACTCCCTGGGTAACTGCCAGCTACGTAGGAGAAAGAAAAGTAACGAATAAAAGTGTAGTTAGGTAAGAACGTTTTCAATTTCTAAAATAATAGCAGAAACATTTTCCTAATGATGTAGTTAAAATAAAATAGCATGAGACAGAATTGTGTCTTTTCCCCCATCGAAAAGCTATTCCCTTAAAATAAATTATTTGAAGAGATCTTTACCTCTTCTATTGCTTTTCATCTTGCACTATATTCTCCACAGTTAAAGTGCCCAAAGATTTGTTGATCAGATGACCTAGATTATTTCCTTATACTTAATTACTGAGTAAAATATTTTTCCTCTTTATGTGAATTCTTTGTCTATTAATGTAATGTGCATTTGATTTCCAATATAAATTAATCCTCCCCACCCTTCTCTCTCTCCATACATTATATATATAGTTATAACTTGAGTTTCCTACATTTAGCTTTATTTAACCATCACATAGTATAATATAAATCTTTTCACACTGACATTAAAGCTACCTTTAAGCTCTTGTCAGTAAAATTCACGATGTTCATTCATAAGTGCATTAGTTTGAATCCGAATGGCCTTAGTGGTTAAAAAATGTATAGAGAATTTTTATTCTTCTAAGGCCAATGATATACATAATCTCTTTAATGATTTGGCAACATCCATCAAAAATATAAATGCACTCAAATGTTGACCAAGCAATTCCACTTATAGGAATTTGCTGTACAGATATATTGGCTCATGTGGACAAAGACATCTATACTTGAAAATAGTTATTGCAACTTATTAATAAATCAAAAGTGTGGAAATATTCTAAAGACCCATCACTAGGGACTGGTTAAATTACATTAAATGTATTCAGTGAATCACTGTGAATATTGAGGTAATTTGCTATGCGATAATAAGAACAATCACTAAGACATATTGGTAAATGAAAATAAACAAAAAGAAAGCAATGAAAGGATTGTGATGCTCCCTGAAAAGTATACAAGAAACTGTGAACAAACCCCTGCCTCCCACCCAACTTGAGAGATTTACTTTTTAAATTATGTGTTCTTCAATACTACTTTTTCCCTTTTTTAACTATATGTTACCTTTTTACTAAAAGCATTCTACTTAATTAAAATAGAACACTTATATCTCTAGTTCATTCCTTCAAATTGCTGCAGAGCGCTCTATGGTATTTTTTTAAGCTTATTAAACACCCCTCCTACTAATGGACATAGAGATTGTTTCTACAAAATCAGAACTGCAAATTTAACACACCTGCATGAAAGCCTTAATAACACAAGTGAGATACTGTTTAAAACAAACTACCCTTTATTATAGCAGAAATATGGGCTTCAGGGTCAGAAAGCTCCACCAGTGATGACTTATCTGTCCTGAGCAACTTACTGCTAGCTCTGAGTTAAATTTGCCAAAAGTGAGAAAAAACACAGAAAGGGATTACTTTAAATGTAAACAAGGGATATTCATATTATGGGTGTGTAGCAAGTATTACATAATGCAAACAATGGCATTAAACAGTCTCTAAATTTTAAGTCATGGAGCTTTACTGAATGTTTAAAAATGTTGTTTAAAAACTCAGCTATTTAGAAATTAATTTTTAAAACAGCTTAGCAAAGTAAAAGAGCTACTCTAAATTTACTTGATGCTTATGGAATATAATAATTTTTCTAAATTTTGTGTATTGTACCAAAATATTAAATGATAAAAATGACTAGCATTGTTTGTTTTAATTAATAGACTACTTTTTAGAGTTTTAAGTTTACTGAAAAACTGAGGAGAATCTACAGAGAGTCCCATTTGACACCCTCCCTACCCCCTACCAAAGTGACCCCTTTTATTAACATATTGCTTTAGGATATTTGTTGCAACTGATGAGCCAACATGGTATATTATAATTATCTAAAGTCTGAAGTTTACATTAGGTTTCACTCTCTGTACTTTTTATGGGCTTTTATAATGGCATGTATCCACTATTCTCCCCTGCAACCATAAAAACAAAACAAAACCAACCCTCGGCAACCACTGATCTTTTTACTGTCTCCATAGTTTTGCCCTTTCCGGGATGTCATATAGTTGGAATCATACAGTATGTAGTATTTTCAGACTGGCTTCTTTCACTTAGCAATATTTATTTAATGTTCATCTATGTTTTTTTTTGTGGTTTGATAGCTCATATGTCTTTTTAGCACTAAATAATATTCCATTGTATGGATGTACCCTAGTTTGTTTACCCACTTACCTATTTTTGGACATCTTGTTTGCTTCCAAGTTTGGGCAATTATGAATAAGTCTGCTATAAACATTCATGTGCAGGTTTTTGTGTGGATATGTTTTCAACTCATTTGGGTAAATACCAGGGAGAGTGATTGCTGGATCATATGGTAAATGTATGTTTAGTTTTGTAAGACTGCCAAACTGTCTTCCAAAGTAGCTGTACCATTTTGCATTTCCACTAGCAATGAATGAAAGTTCTTGTCTTCCACATCCTTGCCAGCATTTGGTATTGTCAGTGCTTTGGATTATAGCCATTCTAGCAGGTATTTATCAGTATTTTGTTTTAATTTTCAATTCCCTAGTGACATATGATAGAGAATCTTTTTGTGTGCTTATTTGCCCTCTGAAGAGTCTGTTCAGATTTTTTGTCCATGTTTGTTTTTTTTTTTTTTTTTTTGCGGTACGCGGGCCTCTCACTGTTGTGGCCTCTCCCATTGCGGAGCACAGGCTCCGGACACGCAGGCTCAGCGGCCATGGCTCACGGGCCCAGCCGCTCCGCGGCATGTGGGATCTTCCCGGACCGGGGCATGAACCCGTGTCCCCTGCAGCGGCAGGCGGACTCTCAACCACTGTGCCACCAGGGAAGCCCTTGTCCATGTTTTAAATTGGGCTATTTGATTTCTTAGAGTTCTTTATATATTTTGGATACAAGTTCCTTATCCCTTATGTGTTTTGTTAATATGTCTCCAATCTATGCCTTTTTTTTTCCAGTCTCTTAATAGCACTCTTTTAAAATGTTAAAAAGTGATGATAACAGCTATACTATGAATTAACTTTGTTACTCTCCTTTTTATCCTACTACATGTGGGAACTTTCAATTTTCATTGTTTACAAAGATATACAGATTCTCACAATGAGGCTATAATATCCTGAATCATGGTATTAAATTATCAAGAGATATGAATATATAGAATCGTGTTCTGTTTATACCAAAAACATTCTTAAAGATTACTCTTTAGTTTTATATGTTGTACAGTAAAATTTACAAAGATAGGTTTTTTAATGTATTGGTGATGCAGTTATTATTGTGTTTTTTCCTGTTATATTTTTGTTAAAAATGATTAAATCAGATGTTCCCTTTGTCAAGCATTTACATTTAAGTCCTGGATTACAGAGTTAGTTGTTTCATATGAATTACTTTTCCCACGAGGCATACTGACTGAAAATGTATATATTTACCTTTATCCAACCCTGTTTAAGTGCAAATAAAACTTTTAACATAAGAAGTTGATTAGTCACAGAAAAAAATATCCTGGAGAATTATTTTTAAAATTCATGCTTTTTAAATAGTTAAAAGGAAAGCTATGATGTAACTGCAATAGCATAGGAGATTCAACTTTTTATAAAACAGACTATCTTTTAGGAAACTGTATTTTGTGAAGTGCTGGGCCTGGAGTCCACACTATAAAGATGATCCTAAGCACAGGATATAGGCACAGGTCAGGCTCAAGCTCTTAAGAGTCAGCTTGTCATTTAAAAATATAATTCTATGTAGGCTAACTGCTGATATCTGTGAGTTACTTTGGCCTATAAATTATAGAACTTAAAGGAAAAGAACTAGTAACTGAAAGGCATCCTTGATATCGTACTCTAAATTTTAAAGGTTAAATTCGCTCTGCTGATCGCTCCATTCTTAAAATAAGTATTTGAATGCTGCCTGTTAGGTCTAGAATTGTACGAGTTTGTGCCACTTGGGGGCATATCCTGCACAGTTATTAATAATATACTCTTGATTTATCTGATAAGATGAAGCAGACACAGATGGCTCCCAAGTTAATAATAGCAAATGCAAAGGAAGGTCACTTTAGTTTCAAAGAAGTCAGCAAAGTCTCCCATCCTAAAGGGCCAACTGTGTGGCAGGGAGAACTGGCCCCGGGGGGAGTGCAATGAGGCTGCGCCACCTAGTGGTCGTAATTTAGCTTCCAACAAATCAGCTAATTCCTTTGGCAGACACTGCATTCGAATAGTAATGTCTGCTTATGGAAATAATTACAAAGCCATTACCTTATTTGACTCTAAAAACTTATGAGAGAAGAGGAAAATGAGTTGTTGCCCCTGTTTTATGTATGGGGAGACAGTGTCAGGGACTTGCCCAGCGTCCCACAGGACACTGCCTATGGCCTCAGACATTCGGTCCAGGGCTTCCCCCATTCTCATTCCTTATTTGCACAAAGCAATAATTGGGAAGCAGGGACAACAGGTCACATCAGGAATGCTTTAAAGCATTTCACCATTCCAGCTGTTCAATGCCAAAGGGTTGAGTCATCCAGTTTTGTCTTAGCTCATTTGAATGAATCTGAGATTTTCGTCAGCATTTTGATGTCTTACGTATTTGACTTGTTTCTGTGTGTGGGGCGAGGGAAACCCCTGAAACAAATAAAGCCTGCATATGAAAGTGTTGAGATTATACCTGCAGTAACAACGGAAAGTTTGGTGGATACAAGTATTACACAGATTTCAAGCTAGCTTGCTCAGTGGAACAGCGCATTAATTACCTTTGAAATGGAGCAGACATTTCGGCTTGCTGACCTCTTTTCAAAGAGGAAGCCCAGCCCCCAGCCACACCTTCATCCCCCAGCACTTCCAACCGTCTGTGAGCTCAGCTGAAGCATCGGCTTATTACAGGAGGCTCCTAAGGCACTTCCGCATACTGAGTTCTCAGTAACATACATTTGAAGATTACTAAATCTCAAGCGCTAAGATCTAGTCTAATCAAAATAAGATTCAGGGTAGAATGAAGGCTGGGAGGAAGGATGCATCTTTCCACCCAGATGTTCAGATGTTCAACCAGGACTATGGAGATTTGCCCTCTGTGAATATATCAAAGCTAATTTTAAACTTGGAAGTTTTCCGTTTTAATGAATGTGAGATCATAAAGAAGACGAAGATATTCGTGATTTTTAAAAACTCTTTATAGATACAGGTATGATCACCTCTATAAATAGCTTTCTTACTCTGTTGAAAAATACTTTGAGTTACGATGCAGAACACTGTATTACTTTTTATTTACTTCATCTTCCGTCTGGGAAATCTACTAGTGGAAACAGGCTCTTACTTGGGTTCAAATTATTTCGCAACCTAATGTCATCCTGCAGATAAGAGGGAAAATTATAAAACCAAATAAGAAGCAAAGTATCCAATAGGAACAAATATGGCCATTATCTTCCTATCATTAAATTAATGCATTTGGGATTTTTAAGCTCTCCCCAGAAAGCATATGTGTGGGCAGGGAACATAACATTTACAAAGACATTTTTTTTCCTCTTTATCATTTTTTAAGTGTTGGAACTTTGAGGTTATTTCCCGTGAAACATTCCAGGAGTATTACCCTACTTCAATTTTTCTTCCTGTCCTTAGCTTGATAAATTTATCATCCTTACATTGTCAATAAAAGACTTTATCCTTGGGATCACTGTATTGACGATTTCCTCTTCACAACATGGAAAAGACCAACGACTAGAAGCGGTGTTAGGTGCCTCAGAACACTGCATCCTGTATTTATCCACAGGTTGCTCTATGTCCACTGGGTTCACTTTTTTTTCCTTCAAGACTTCTGCCAAATATGTTTCAAGGGAGATAAATGAGGGTTGAAGGAAACTTTATTCTCTAAGGATTCTAGATTGGAAATAACTATGATATCCCACCTACCTTTCAGGAAATAAAATTCCAATACAAAAGCATTTCTTGGTGATAAAAACCTGGCTGAAACAATGGTGAAAAAAAAGGGTAAACTTTTCTTGGATTGTTTCTAGTAGCATTTCCAGTCTTGAGAATAAAGTTCACCTGTACTGTGGGCCTTCAGATTATTCAACAGAATCCCCATATTGCATACCTTTTTGTCACTGTAGAAACTCAAAAAATAAGCAATTGTAATGGGTATGCTTAAGCCATGCTTAAAAATTCTATGTTCCCATCTGAGTCTTAGATATCATTCCTACTGTTGAAAGAATTAAATGAAAGAAAAAAATTTCAACTAAGACTATCTCGTAGTGGGAAACGAAACATTAAAATATAGCAGTCAAGCTTGGTAAGCCTCTAACTTTATTCTAGAAAACCCAGTAAAAGTTACAGTGATTTTTTTAAAAAAACCTTAAGTCCTGCCAGGAAATTCTTAAAACTCAGTTTCTTATGATGGTATAAATCCCTCCATAACATTTTTTTATTCCTACTTAGATTCTTGTACTATAATTTTTCTATATTGTTAAAGATTATTCTGTGTAATTTCTAGAAGCAAATACGCTGGATGAAATTCAATCTCTTTAAAACAAAGGTCTTTCCTTGAAAAAGAAGAGAATCAGAAAATCTCATTCATTCTTAATATTAATAAAATGCTCTGTTATTTAAGAGAAATTAGATTGATATAAAGCAATTTGGATCTGCTTGAGATGTAAAGGTAGGCCTCACTGGCTTTGATTTCACCCTTCCCATGTCATCACCTAACACTCTCAGCCAATCTGATAATTTGCGACACCAACCAATCCCATGAATTATAAGAAGTTTGAAACAAACAGAATAATTTACCATTATCTTTAAAAATTTTTTGTGAGTTTCATTTTGTGACTTGTTTTCCCCAGAAGCTAATATAAGACATTATAAAATGTGTCTAAGCTCCTGACTGTGCTGGATAAGAAAAATAAAGAAAAAAAATCAGTACTTCTCTGAGTTCAATACTAACACCAAATAATTTTGGTAACCTTTGCCTTCCTAATTTTTAGCTGCTGTCTCTCTGAAAATCAGACTACTGGATGAAATAAGTACTTTTTTAATGTACGGAAAACTGAATATATTTTAAAGCTCTCTTGACATAGGCTAGGTGTTCATCCATTCTGCTCTTGGTGTGTATAGGTGTGTGGGAGTCTGATGTATGGTAGAGATCAGAGTAGCAAGAAAAAGGTACAGATAATGAAAAAGAAATGCAATATTCATCTCTGTAAATACCTCAACATGAAGATGCAGTGGTTAAATTACTGAAAGACAATCTCAAACCTCAAACGTTTTCAAAAGATATGCTGACAAAGGGAATAAGGTAAATGTAACAAAATGGAAATAAGAACAAAGAAGATTGGTGAAAATCAAACAGACAACTTTTAGTATAATTAAAATATCATTGTTTGGTGAAGGCTAATTTTGTTAATGTTAAAATGAAAAATAAGGTGTTGACTATGATTCAAACATCATTTTCAGAAGTTATAGCACTAAATTAAATATATAAGTACTTAATAATGTCAAGGTGAAAAACCCCTAAAACATTAAGTACAGTATGTTCCTATTTCCCTTATTTTCTTAAATTCTTCCAACAGAATGTCTTAATGTCAATTTTTTTTGAAATATAATAATTAGAAAAATACAGATAATTTTGCATGAGTCTTTTAAATAAATGAAGCTTGCTTAGATATATTGTGCAATTTGAATATCTACTCAGAGGACTGATGTTCCAAAATAGCATTTCATTTGCACAGTACCTCATAGATTACACCAGTTAAACTTATTTAAATTGCAAAAGTATTGCGCATATATATATATATATATACATAGCAACCCTATAGCCTTCTATTTTCATTTCTCTTTTTACCACAAACATGAGAAGGATGCTAGTGGCAATGTAATATTTGGAGACACGTAGATCTCGGAGTTAGTAAACACATGTTAAAAGGAATAAGTATTGCTATATATAAACTATAATATGGATGAATTTATTATTATAGTTTCTTCTATATAATACGTACTCTGCTATAAAAGAAATATTTAAATAGGTATCAGAAAATACAGAAGTTGAACACCCCAAATCTCTTCCTTTTTGGATTTTCTAATGTATTGTTTTTTGTATTATGCAACTTGAAATTTTTCATGTGCAATTAAATTAAGGATGGAGACGTACACACGTACCCTCAGCATAGAGAAGAACCTACACCCAACAATGCTAGGCTTTCTTCTACCATAACAGAGACGAGTCTTCATATTGTTGCTTATTTAATGGTTTACTTTGCCATAGACTAGCCATTGGTGAGGGAAGACTATATCCAGTTTTTCACTGCTGTATCCCCAATTCCTAGAACATCAGTGGCAGACAGTCAGTCCTCAAAATGTATTTGTTGGAAGGATGCATGAATGGATAACATAAATCAGATATATGCGGGGAACAAATTAGGGATTTTGCAGTATAGAAAATGAATCTGGATCTGCAAAAAAAAAAAATCATCATGGGTTTAAGGAGCAAATGTCCTTTCTGAGATTAAAATAGAGTACTATAAATGAAAACACATTTTTAAGCATTTGTAAGAACACAGAATTTCAAGAAAAATAATGTGTTATTTCACCACATTTCAATTAAATGTATAAATTTTGCATATTGAGTTCGATATTTTAATGTTAGCCCACTAACTAACTAACACACCCTCTCTTTCCATACATTTTTTGTAGGGAGAGAAGGTAATTGAGAATTACCCAATTGGGAAGTCATTTCACTGAAAGTTTCCTCAAATGTTGAAAGAGAAAATTAAGTCAACTAGATGGTGGGAGGAATTATCTACTAATTCTCTACCTATTTTTAGATTGGGTCATCATTTATTTTAGTCCCTAGTCATCTAACAATGATAAACATAATCAAGCCATTGTGTTCTTAGCATAAAGCATTTTTTTTAAACTACAAATTAAGGTCTAGAACTGTTGGAATCTATCAACTGAGTCAGTAACTCCATTTTTCATTTCCAATGCATTTTGAGCTTTTCATATAGACAGACCGACTCCAAGTAGAATACATTCTCTCTACTTCTATCAACAGTACAGACAGAGACAAGAATGCTTGAGAGATGGCCTGCACAATCTAGATTCCTAGAGACCACCACAACTGCCCAGCTGGAAACAGTCCTGGAGGTATTTACAAGGTCAAACTCACCAGCCTCTTATTACCTACCCCTCACACACATGTATACATAAGCATGCACACACTGAAGAAAAGAAATTGTAAATAAAACTAAAAGCAAGTAAAAATATGAGTGCTCATTTTAAACACGATGAGCCCATTGCCCCCTCCCTTTGCATCTGAAAGTGAGAGAGTATCTTTCCCCCTCTAGGTACCAGGTACTGTACCTGGTACTGACTGGCCTGCGGACAGCAGCTGCCTAGCTTAGTAGGCTTGTCTGCGGCAGGAGAGGAGGGCAGTCTCGGGGACAGAGACAGGACAGCAGAGAAAATAAAGTAACTTTAAGGTACTGTAATAAGGCAGTCCCGGGGGTTCTGCAGGTCACTTCTGATGGGCATCCGTGCCTCGACCTAGACTCTGGGCATATGTATTTCAGTGTTTGCAAAGGGAGTGAAAATCATGGCGGACAGCTACGAGGGACAACACAGTGAGCGATTAGCAGGTCCTCTGGACAGGGAGGAGGTACTTTGGGATCCCAAATGAAGGAGAAAAATTCCTATGTAACAAAGGTGAAGAAGGAAGAATATGTTAACAAGGACTTCAAAGATCTCTTCCTTCATCTGCAAAACAAATGAAGCGTTATTATCCCTCTGGGCTCGGAGTTAAAAATGAAACTAAACATATAACATTAGTCTGAAAACTAAATAGCATCTCTTTGTCTCTCTGTAGATGTTTGGTAGAACTTGCACAGAACAAGCACGCTGCTTCGTGGTTACGCAGGCCTCTTCTTAGAACAGGCTCACACTGCACACAGCCGGACACAGGGCTTATTTACTTCTCTGCGTTTGGCAAACCCTAATGAGATGAGGATCTCTCCCTGGGTGTCATGAAATGGCTGTGTCTACATGCTGGCTACATATACAAATGGAAAGGTGAACAGCCTCTCGGATTGTATGTTTGCATGGCACTAACGTTCACATTTGGTGTAATCTTTTTGAGCTCTACATACTATAAACACAACTAGTATTTATTAAATCTTTTCATGAATTTTGTGTAACCAAAGCTTTCTCTCCCCCAAATAGCTGCTCCTTCGGTGGTTCCTTTCCTTGATTGGTCACAACGTATCACGTTGACAAAGCACAGCAAGCAAACCATTTCAATATACTTTTCCCCACCAAATCCCCCGTTTTGTAGAAATGGCGTGGTTTATTTAAAGAAGTAGTATAAACGGAACACAGTGCTTTTTCTATTTATGTGAATCGTGAGCCATTCAAAAGGAAGTAGCATGTCCTGGTCATCACTGGGTCCACCACAGCTTCTAGCAGAGGGCCTAGCACGTGGCTGTGATAGGACGATTACTTAGCAGTTCATACACTGTTTATAAATTAGACAGGTGGGGTCCTGAACTTTGGAGAGGGACACCACACAGACAAAGGGAGCAAAAATAATTAACGAAATAGCAGATTCTACAGACAAAGGGAGCAAAAATAATTAACGAAATAGCAGATGACTGAAAATCAAGTGGCATTCTGCTCTGACTTCTATACCATATTTCCAAAGACAAAAAAAGAGAAAAAGAACGATGCGCAGGAGTAAAAGAAGAAAGCTAATAGAAGAAAGGCTATGCTGAACTCAATTATCACACCACCACTGTTTTGTGTCTTGGTAAATGCCAAAACACATGCTTATTTTTTACCTTTAAACTTCAACCTGTCCTTCGGTTTAACATTACAAGTAAACTTAGAATAATACCAAATGAGCAGTTGCCAGCAAACCCATCCATTCCTTTCTCTCAATAAAAAACCCATAGTATTGATTATTAGTAAGCTAATTTTATATGAGGATCGGTTGATGTACCATATTACTTTTTTGTGTGTTTATCTATAATTAATTACATAAAATGTCTTCATAAATTTACATCTTCAGTTTCAAACTTTGCCCTGGGCTCCAGAAAATGTATCCAATTATCCTATGCGAATACACATAGTGAATTCTACAAGTACCATTAAATATGGTCCCAAATTAAAGCAGTCACTCCTTTCCCTTACTGTGTATCACCACCACTAACAACCACCACAAAGCAGTTCTTTAGAAGGTAATTGGGTTGACTTTTTTTCCCCTGGTATTGTGTGTTTAAGTGCGTGTTGTGTGGATGAGTCTGGTCTGTGTGTGTACACACATATGTGCATATTGGAGAGGCAAAGGGACTGATCAGTGATCCTGGTAAGGAGAGAAAGTCTGCCAAGAGAGTTGTGGAGAGAAAATACAGTTCATTGGCTATGATTTTATTGCTGTGGGACACAGTTTTTACAAGTCTTTGTGACTGTGCGTCCTTCCATTGCTACCCAGCGACGGTGACTGATACTCTGAGGTGTGTGCTTTATACGAGAACCTATTGTTTACTCTGGCTCCAACTAAGGACGCCTATTCATTTTGTTTTTCTAAAGTATACACCTAAACCTCATTATACACCGATACCTGAAGTATCAATGCCAGGCATAACTCTGTGTTGGATTCCCACCTGTTGACCAATGCCCGACTCCCCCTGCCATCTGACACGTCACACGGGCATGAATGCCGTGTTTTAGCCTTTTGTTCCTTTAGAACAAAATGGGCTGTGATGTAAATTCCGTTTTCGTCTGAAGGAAAATATTGTTACTGGGCCCTCCTTGTTGAGAGAGATTTTGACAGGGTGTGCAAGTTTAAGATGTTACTTATTTTTCCTGAGCACTTTGTCTCCTGGCGTCCACTGATGCTTTAGGATGAGAATTGTTAGTCGGACATTATAAGTTACTTTGAAGATTTTTCTCTTCGTTTTGTAGATTTATTATGATGTCTGCAGGTGTGAATAGCTTTTTATTTGCCTCTGTTGGGATTCGGTGAGCCGCCTGAATGCGAGGATTGGTGGGGTTTACTGATTCTGTACAATTCTCATCTATCTTGGAATTGTACCTCCTGCCAATTACCTCTTCTCTCTTGAGCAACTTCCATTAGCTTATGTGAGGGCGTTATCTGTCTACCATCCATGCCTCTTGATCACTTTTTCATATTCCTCCTCTCTTTGTCCGCTTTTCAATCCTTATGGCCCTGTATCACCTTCCCTAATAGTATCTACAATTTTCAAATCATTTAATGTCATTTGTCAAAACTCTGTTCTTCAAACTGTACTTCATGTTGAATACTGAATTTGCACGTTAACCTCTAAAAAATGAATCGGCCCTTTTAACTCAATCACTATGACTTTGCAAACACCTAGCACCATTTTCAAACGCTGCTTCTTGTCATCATTTGAAATTGCTCTATTTCTGAAAAATCAGACTTCAAATTCTCACCCTGCCCGCAGCCTTGTGTTATTCTAGACTTGAATCCCCTTAATCCAACTGTACCAGCCCTTCAATCTCATGGAAGCTCTCTTACCCGTGGCCCACATTTATCATTTCTTACCAGTATTATTTAAACACCCCCCCCCAAAAAAAAACCTCCAGTCTGGTTCCTCTCCCTTAGTACCACTATAATGATTTGTGTAACAAAAATGTGATTGTCATTCCCTCTTCAAACTGCTTATTCCATAGGTCTTTATTACTCCATCAGAGATGCAAGGAGGTCCCCTTACATAAAACTGGGATACAGCTCCAGCGCGTCTTGCCCACCTGCTTCACGATGCTCCATGTCTGTGTAAACTGCTCTCTGGAGTTACTCATATGCACCATTATTCTTCCATTTCTATGTATCCTTTCGTGTATTCTATTTGGGATACCCTCCTCAACTAGCCACAACTCACCACGCACATGCGCGTGCACACACACACACACACACACACACACACACACAGAGTTTTCCTCCTAATTAACTCCTACTCATCGCTTAAGTATCTGCTGAAATGTCACTTCCCCCTGGGAAGCCAACCACACCTCCCAGAGTGAATCAAGAGTCATTTCTCTGTCTGCATACCATCCCATTTAGACTTCTAGCCTATAATTTACACGTAATCTATTGTATTTGTCTTTTTCCTCACTGGATCGCAGGGTGCCTTATCAACAGACAGCATCTTTTATCTTCATGTCTTTGGTACCCAGTGGAGTGTCTTCCATGTTGTTGGCATTAAAAGAAAAAAGTCAAATGGATGAATACCTAAAAAGACCATTGTCACCCCTCAAACTATCAACATTTAACATAGTCCAAGTAATCCTCTCTGCCACTTCTCTCTGTAGCATTTAGTTGGCATCTTATTGGAGACATTGGGAAGCAGCTCTAATTATTTTTTCAGGAGGGGGGGTTGGAGCAGCTCTCAAACAAAACTGGTTCAGTACAGAGAGCTTCTAAATTCTATGAACTTTAAAGAAAAGTTTGCATTCATCATCAGAAGACATTTATTGAGCATCTTTGTGTGGATTTGATTTCTAGGATTTCTTATCTTCCTCCAGTCCCACCCTACACCCTCCTCCCTCCAAATCTTACCACCATGTAGTAAAATCCTCTTTATTATTAGCAATGAGTTCTAGCAAGTGTATCCAATCAGGCTCCATCAGATACTTTCAGTTTAACCTGTGATACATTTTTTTGTTGGCCTGGGAAATCAGTTTTATGATTTGTTTTGACTTTTGTATCTGCTACTCAAGACGTTTTTAAGGAAGTAGAGAGAACCATATGATGCCCCAAAACCAAATGCAATCACATCTCTCACAAGTGACCAAGGGAACCAGGACGACAGATAACTAAATATGAAATGCATGATGGAGAAGCTTCCTAACAAACAAAAGCACTAGGCATATAATACGTTAAACAAGACATGCCACATAACCCAAGGATTAATTCAATTAGCATTACATGAATGTTCTGTGAAAACTGAATTACCTCCCATCTCACAGTTTGAGATAATATCCTGTCATCCATCAACACTGGGAAAATCATGGGTTCCCCAGCCCAATTCACACTGAGGTAATTACGCCTATCCAATAAGAAATGTCAAGAATAAACATATTGTACAACACTAATTTGATACATATTTTAAGCCTGATACTTAAACCTGTTACAACCTGTTAACCAGAAGGAAAAATAAAGACAATGAAGAAAACATAAACAGGAAACTTACTTAGATTCCTTAAATTTTAGATCAGTACTTCAACCTAATCTATAATTTTATGATTTTGTGGATTATTTCTACAGCTACAATCTTTTGAAAATTGTATGAAGAAATTATTAACATTTATTTCTTTCCAAGAAGAGCTAAATTCAAAAATCTGAATTAGGTAAAAAAGGGATGATGTGGGGTTACAGAATAAAAGCTTCTATCATTCCATTAAAACAAAACCCTTTCTCTTGGTATTTTTGGGCATGCAGTCTTCTGAACTCTTTCCTCTTCTCCCCACTTTGGCAACCACTCTCTTCATTGCTGTGTGTCCTATGGCTTGGTCGTTACAGCCCGGCCAGGGCTGGTGATGAATGAGCTGGAGGTAACCATGGTCACAGGTGATACCAGGGAACATCCACATGGTATCCTGGGCACCAGATTCAACCAGCTGACAGGGAAACTTATTTCCAGGATATGTGTCTGTGACAGAATAGAACAACAAATGAAGCCTATCACCTACTAAACCCCCATATTTTAGTTAGTAGATTTTTAACATCATTGAGAGCGTAAATAGTTTTTCCTTAAATAGGGAAAATTAAGCCTGATAGCAATCATGTGAAAAAAAAATAGCATAGGAAATACATGGCAATAATCTCTCTTCAAAACTGGGTTTGTTTTTAGCCACTGTAATATGATTTCCTACAAATGTTTCATGTAGTTCTCAAGTACCACATCCATTAAAAATAATTTGAAAATAAAATTAATGTCACTTAACTCCCCTTTTCATTACGTTCTATGATTTTAAAGATTCTAAAATTTTTAATTAGACAATTAAAAATAAAGTTATGCAAGATGTTATTATGTAAAATTTTGTATTTAAGAAATAAAAGAAAGGGGAATCTGTATTTCTGAACATATTCTAATTAAATGATAATAAATACTATTATTAGTTGTAAAAAGATACTCTCATTTTCCAGGGGTTCAATGACCAAGTATAAAATTGAAAAACGATTTAGTTCAACTAAATAAAGACTATGGTTTTTTAAAATAAGTATATTCTAAAGATTCTGAAAGTTAAAATGACCTTAAACTAGTCATTTAAAATTAATTCAAAATTCTAATTTAACTGTTAATTTTTTGATATTTATACATTATTCACTTCAATGTGTCTAACTATGTAAACTTAAATAAATTAACTCATCTAAATTAACAAAATATATATTCCGCTCCCACTTACTCTGAAACTAAATATTCAACTTGAATGATTCCCTTTCACTGAAAAACAAATTATGCTGGTGCTATATAAGTATCATCTCAGAGTCTCACAGTAATAAGCCTTTACACTAAAATGTACTGTGTTATTTCATACTTGAAAAAGAATATTCGGGCTTCCCTGGTGGCGCAGTGGTTGAGAGTCCGCCTGCCGATGCAGGGGACACGGGTTCGTGCCCCGGTCCGGGAAGATCCCACATGCCGCGGAGCAGCTGGGCCTGTGAGCCATGGCCGCTGAGCCTGCGCGTCCGGAGCCTGTGCTCCGCAACGGGAGAGGCCACAACAGTGAGAGGCCCGTGTACCACAAAAAAAAAAAAAAAAAAGATATTCAACCATGTTTGGAGGTGATACATTCTAGCGATCCTTTTCATTACTTGGCACATAAAATTCCTTCATCAGTTCCTTAGGGAACACATTTTCCTTTGTATGTACAAAGGTAATAGCCCTGAATGGAAAACTGATGAAATAAAAATGTTTTATCCTATAGCCAAAAAAGACCTTCAGAAAGTATGTGGTGAATACCACTACAGCAGGAAAAACACGCAAGTCAGCTAATTTCAGCAACTGAGAACCTAGTTTTTTGTTTTTAATTGAAGTATAGTTGACTTGTAATATTATGTTAGTTTCAGGTGTACAGTATAGTGATTCAACGTTTAAATACATTATGAAATGATCACCATAAGTCTAGTAACCATCTGGCACCTCTTAAACCTATTACAGTACTACTGACTATATTCCTTATGCAGTATATTACCTCCCTGTGAATTATTTATTTTATAACTGGAAGTTAGTACCTCTGAATCCCCTTCACCTCTTTTGATCAGTGCCCCCATCTCCTTCCCCTCTGGCAACCACCAGTTTGGAGAACCTGGTTAATTTCTGATGAACTTCAAAGCAGAAAACTCCAAAGAAACCTGACTATCAACATAATAGTCTTTTTTTTTTAATGTAGAACTTAATACCTCATACCACAGCTTAACTACAGTTACACATGTTACATTCTTGGTATCACTAGCTCGAGAATTGCATTATAATTTTGTCCAGACATTTAAAAGACAATACAATATTTTACTATAGAAAATCTAAGAGCTTTCTTAAAAATACAACATTCTGTAAGACACTCCACTGAGCCTTTTGCCCTCCTCATCTTTCTATAAAAACTACTCTTGACAATGTCATCAAATAACCCCTCGTTATCAAATTTAATAATAACTTCTCAGTTGTCTCACTGGAGCTCAACTGATCCCACTTTCCCTTGAACACGTTCACATTTTCCTCCTGGAAACACGCCATCCAGCTCTCCTGTTCCCTCTCCACTGTGCTTTCCCCTCAACTCCCGACTTCTCAGGGCTGCAGTGGCCCAGGGCTCTGCCCTCCGACCTCTTCTTTCTCCACACTCACTCCTTCGTGATCCCACCCAATGCCATGGCTTCAGTGTCCTCTGTATGCTGATGGCCCCCACCTCCGAAATCTCTGTTGAAGCCCAAGTCCACGTGTGCAGCTGCCTACTTCTTGCCTCACAGATGTCTGAGAAAAGCACATCCATGGCTGAGTCCTGACCCCACAAAGTCTTCACTGTAGACACCGGGGACTCTGCTCGTCTGCCATCTCCTCCTTCCTCTCACACACATCCCACCTGCCTGCATATCTGCTCTGATGGTTCTACCTTCCGATCATGCTCAGGACCCAGATGGTCCTCATCCCTTCTCCATCTTGTCCGGACCCTCCCATGACTCACTGGGGTCAGCACATCAGGCTCCCCAGTTGATCCCCACTTGCACTCCCCTCCACACAGTAGCCAACTCAAATCAGATCACATCCCACTTCTGAACAAAACACTCTGTCATTTCCCACTTGACTCAGAGGGAAAGCCAACACACTCTTGAGGACCCGCAAGGCTTTATCTGATCTGCCTTCCCACCGCTCCCAACCCCAAGTCTACGAACTTCTTTCCTTTTACTCTTCCCTGAACCCTTCTCTCCTACGCCATTCATCTCTAACTCACGGCTGTTTTTGTATATTTTTGCCACAAATGTAAACACAAAAATATGGTTCCCCTAAATGTATTAGTTGAAGTTGTTATTTTCTGCACTGTGTTCTTTTGATCCAGTGTTATACTCATTATTCATCCTTACTGAACTTGGCCCTGGCATGGTTTTTTTTCTGTAAGCGCTGTCAGAGTCTCCCAAGGATGCCTTGAATTTGAGGTCTACTTGCCCAGGTGATTTTGTCCCCCTTCTTCACACCCTACACTGGTACTTTGGTTTCAACAGGTGACCACACAGACAGCTCAGGACAAAGTGAAACAACAGTGGATGAGTGAAACAGAAGATGAAAAGAGATGTGAAGAGTTCCAAGGGGCAGTATGTGCTTAGAACCTGACATGTTGGCTGTAATGAGATAATAAATTGAGCTCAGAATTCCCTGATTATTTGTAAAGGAGATATTTGACTAGTTCTACAAATCTAATTATTTATGCAGAAGACACATCTGTACTCCGGGCTTCACCCCTCCATACTTAGCAGTAATTTTCTGCACAAAATATAAAAAGATAATTATCAAAAAAAGCAACCAGTGACAGTTATCATTGGGTTTGCTCTAAGACTGTGGAGGCTATTTCTAAAGAAGACATACACTGTTAGTATCATGATAGTTTTTCTTCTTGAGCAAGAGTTTTCTTTCTAGACATGGACCCTGCAAATATTGTAACTGAAAGGTTTCAAAATCAGCTTTATCTAAAATAAAACTTACAGACAAGCTTGTGGATCATCTCTAACAAGTATAAAGCCATCCTTGGCATGCTAATTCTTCAGAAAACATGTTTTCCCTTCCCTGCCCCGGTTCTAAGTTCTAAGCATAACGTAGTGTTAAATATCTTACTGTTATTGGTGGCAATATTTCGCTCTTCTACATTATTTTTCAAATTTCTTTGTATTTTATCGCATCTTGTTATGTTGCTTGTGTTCTAAAAATTGCCTTAAATGCTTTTGAAAATATTGAGAGTACAGAAAGAAAAATATGTAAAGAGCCAGAGAATAAGAGAAACTATTAAACCATTTTAAATGGATAAGCAAACGTACTTAGGATTTTTTTTTCAGATTTCTAAGGTAACATCTTAATTCTTCCTCCACCTATATTAATTGCTCAATAAATGCAATTTCACATAAAACAAAACAAAAACAACAACAACAAAAAAAAAAACCCCAAGATTGGTTATTTAAAATGAGAGAAAAAAAGATTTGGTTTTTGTTTCATTATTTATGTCACCTAATAACTTGGGCTTCAGTTTCCTCATTAATTATGCAAGGACTTAAACTAGAAGATGCCTAAGATTCTTAAAGCCTATGTAAAGGTAGAGAAGTGGCACAAAGGAAAGTGAAAGTTTAATATGCTGGGTTCAACATATAAGTTTTCAAGCAAAATTTAATGTTCAGAGTCAATTTTTAAAAAGTTAATTATTTTAATTTTTCTTTTAGAGAAAAGCCAAATGTCTATCCATCAGAAACAAATTTAATTTCTGTAACTTCTATGGATATCAAAAGTAAGATCTTTTTTTTTTTTTTGCAGTACGCGGGCCTCTCATTGCTGCGGCCTCTCCCACTGCGGAGCACAGGCCCCGGACGCGCAGGCTCAGCGGCCATGGCTCACAGGCGGGCGCAGCCGCTCCGCGGCATGTGGGATCCTCCCGGACCGGGGCACGAACCCGCATCCGCTGCACCGGCAGGTGGACTCTCAACCACTGCGCCACCAGGGAAGCCCCAGAAGTAAGATCTTTAAAGAAAATGTGGAGTACTACAATTATTTGATGACAAAAGAGTCACCTAATCAAACACTGTAAAATCCTAAAAGAGAAAATGAATTTTCGAAATCTCTCTATGTAATGAAAAATATTTTCTTATTTTTTGCGAGGGCAGGATGAACCTACTTTTTTTTTTACTTGTGAATGTCTCTTTATATCATATATAAAATTTAATTAACATCTTTAAAATTATAAAAATATATGGCCACATGGAAATTTGGGTCAATGATTATTTTTTAAGTAGAAATAGTGAATCATTTAACTGAAAATTTATACTTGTAGTTCAAATAGTTTCCAATTTATTTTGAAATCACCCTTTCAAAAGTTACCGGAGGGTGATACAGCATGTACTGCTGAACCATCCAACACATAAAGACAGAGATTTCATTTTCTCTACTCAAAGAACAAGCATGCAAGGTTTAAAGAAAAGAAAATAGTATGTCATCCTCTGTTTAGTTTTGCCCCCATCCCAACTACTAAGTACTCTCTAAGGTTTGGGAGGTCCATGAATCTTTCCTCTCTTTTTATTTTTTTTAAACATCTTAACTGGAGTATAATTGCTTTACAATGGTGTGTTAGTTTCTGCTTTATAACAAAGTGAATCAGCTATACATATACATATATCCCCATATCCCCTCCCTCTTGCATCTCCCTCCCAACCCTCTAGGTGGTCGCGAAGCACCGAGCTGATCTCCCTGTGCTATGCGGCTGCTTCCCACTAGCTATCGATTTCACATTTGACAGCATATGTAAGTCATGCCACTCTCTCACTTCATCTCAGTTTACACTTCCCCCTCCCCGTGTCCTCAAGTCCATTCTCGACCTCTGCGTCTTCATTCCTGTTCTGCCCCTAGGTTCTTCAGAACCACTTTTTTTTTTTTTCGATTCCATATATATGTGTTAGCATACGATATTTGTTTTTCTCTTTCTGACTTACTTCACTCTGTATTACAGATTCTAGGTCCATCCACCTCACTACAAATAACTCAATTTCATTTCTTTTTATGGCTGAGTAATATTCCATTAATATATGTGCCTCATCTTCTTTATCCATTCATCTATCAATGGACACTTAGGTTGCTTGATGTCCTGGCTATTGTAAACAGAGCTGCAATGAACATTGTGGTACATGACTCCTTTTGAAATATGGTTTTTTCAGGGTATATGCCCAGTAGTGGGATTGCTGGGTCATATGGTAGTTCTATTGGTAGTTTTTTAAGGAACCTCCATACTGTTCCCCACAGTGGCTGTATCAATTTACATTCCCACCAACAGTGCAAGAGGGTTCCCTTTTCTCCACACCCTCTACAGCATTTCTTGTTTGTAGATTTCTTGATGATGGCCATTCTGACTGGTGTGAGGTGATACCTCATTGTAGTTCTCATTTGCATTTCTCTAATGATTAGTGATGTTGAGCAACCTTTCATGTGTTTGTTGGTAATCTGTACATCTTCTTTGGAGAACTGTCTATTTAGGTCTTCTGCCCATTTTTGGATTGGGTTGTTTGTGTTTTTGATATTGAGCTGCATGAGCTGCTCGTAAATTCTGGAGATTAATCCTTCGTCAGTTGCTTCATTTGCAAATATTTTCTCCCATTCTGAGGGCTGTCTTTTCGTCTTGTTTATGGTTTCCTTTGCTGTGCAAAAGCTTTTAAGTTTCATTAGGTCCCATTTGTTTATTTTTGTTTTTACTTCCATTTCTCTAGGAGGTGGGTCAAAAAGGATCTTGCTGTGATTTACGTTATAGAGTGTTCACCTATGTTTTCCTCTAAGAGTTTTACAGTGTCTGGCCTTATTTTAGGTCTTTCATCCAGGTTGGGTTTATTTTTGCGTATGGTGTTAGGGAATGTTCTAATTTCATTCTGTTAAATGTAGCTGTCCAGTTTTCCCAGCACCACTTATTGAAGAGGCTGTCTTTTCTCCATTGTATATTCTTGCCTCCTCTCTCAAAAATAAGGTGACCATATGTTCATGGGTTAATCTCTGGGCTTTCTAACCTGTTCCATTGATCTATATTTCTGTTTTTGTGCCAGTATCATACTGACTTGATTACTGTAGCTTTGTAGTATAGTCTGAAGTCTGGTGGCCTGACTCCTCCAGCTCTGTTTTTCTTTCTCAAGATTGTTTTGGCTATTCGGGGTCTGTTGTGTTTCCATACAAATTGTGAAATTTTTTGCTCTTGTTCTGTGAAAAATGCCATTGGTAGTTTCATAGGGATTGCATTGAATCTTAGATTGATTTGGGTAGTATAGTCATTTTCACAATGTTAATTCTTCCAATCCAGAAGCATGGTATACCTCTCCATCTGTTTGTATCACCGTTAATTTCTTTCATCAGTGTCTTATAGTTTTCTGCATACAGGTCTTTTGTTTCCTTAGGTAGGTTTATTCCTAGGTATTTTATTCTTTTTGCTGCAATGGTAAATGGGAGTGTTTCCTTAATTTCTCTTTGAGATTTTTCATCATTAGTGTATAGGAATGCAAGAGATTTCTTTGCATTAATTTTGGATCCTGCTACTTTACCAGATTCATTGATTAGCTCTAGTAGTTTTCTGGTAGCATCTTTCGGATTCTCTATGTAGAGTATCATGTCATCTGCAAACAGTGACAGGTTTACTTCTTCTTTTCCAATTTGGATTCTTTTTATTTCTTTTTCTTCTGTGATTTCTGTGGCTAAAACTTCCAAAAGTATGTTGAATAAGAGTGGTGAGAGTGAACAACCTTGTCTTGTTCCTGACCTTAGAGGAAATGGTTTCAGTTTTTCACCACTGAGAACAATGTTGGCTGTGGGTTTGTCATATATGGCCTTTATTATGTTGAGGAAAGTTGCCTCTATGCCTACTTTCTGGAGGGTTTTTATCATAAATCGGTGTTGAATTTTGTCGAAAGCTTTTTCTGCATCTATTGAGATGATCATATGGTTTTTCTCCTTCAGTTTGTTAATATGGTTTATCACATTGACTGGTCTGCCTATATTGAAGAATCCTTGCATTCCTGGGATAAACCCCACTTGAGCATGGTGTATGATCCTTTTAATGTGCTGTTGGATTCTGTTTGCTAGTATTTTGTTGAGGATTTTTGCATCTGTGTTCATCAGTGATATTGGCCCGTAGTTTTCTTTCTTTGTGACATCCTTGTTTTGGTATCAGGGTGATGGTGGCCTCGTAGAATGAGTTTGGGAGTGTTCCTCCCTCTGCTATATTTTGGAAGAGTTTGAGAAGGATAGATGTTAGCTCTTCTCTAAATGTTTGATAGAATTTGCCTGTGAAGCCATCTGGTCCTGGGCTTTTGCTTGTTGGAAGATTTTTAATCACAGTCTCAATTTCAGTGCTTGTGATTGGTCTGTTTATATTTTCTAGTTCTTCCTGGTTCAGTCTCGGAAGGTTGTGCTTTTCCAAGAATTTGTCCATTTCTTCCAAGTTGTCCATTTTATTGGCATATAGTTGCTTGTAGTAATCTCTCGTGAGCCTTTGTATTTCTGCAGTGTCAGTTGTTACTTCTCCTTTTTCATTTCTGCTTCTATTGATTTGAGTCTTCTCCCTTTTTTTCTTGATGAGTCTGGCTAATGGTTTATCAACTTTGTTTATCTTCTCAACCAGCTTTTAGTTTTATTGATGTTTTGCTATCGTTTCCTTCATTTCCTTTTCATTTATTTCTGATGTGATCTTTATGATTTCCTTCCTTCTGCTAACTTTGGGGTTTTTTTTTATTCTTCTTTCTCTAACTGCTTTAGGTGTAAGGTTAGGTTGTTTATTTGAGACGTTTCTTGTTTCTTGAGGTAGGACTGTATTGCTATAAACTTCCCTCTTAGAACTGCTTTTTGAAATAACTACCGCAGAGCAGAATAGAGAAAAAAGAATGAAAAGAATTAAGGACAGTCTTAAAGACCTCTGG
Source organism: Phocoena phocoena (assembly GCF_963924675.1). Taxonomy (NCBI): domain Eukaryota; kingdom Metazoa; phylum Chordata; class Mammalia; order Artiodactyla; family Phocoenidae; genus Phocoena; species Phocoena phocoena. The sequence goes on from NC_089236.1 coordinate 76,195,432, forward strand.
GACAACATTAAATGCGCCAACATTCGAATTATAGGTGTCTCAGAAGAAGAGAAAAAGAAAGAGACTGAGAAAATATTTGAAGAGATTCTAGTTGTAAACTTCCCTAATATGGGAAAGGAAATAGTCAAGTCCAGGAAGCGCAGAGAGTCCCACACAGGATAAATCCAACGAGAAACACGTCAAGACACATATTAATCAAACTATCAAAAATTAAATGCAAAGAAAAAATATTAAAAGCAGCAAGGGAAAAACAACAAATAACATACAAGGGAATCCCCATGAGGTTAACAGCTTGTCTATCAGCACAAACTCTGCAAGCCCGAAGGGAGTGGCAGGACATATTTAAAGTGATGAAAGGGAAAAACCTACAACCCAGATTACTCTTTCCTCCCTTTCACACCTTAGTGAAGTCCACCTCCCAGACAGTCTCGCTGCTGCTCTCAGCTGGGTGGGGTGAGGGTGCAGAGCTTAGGCTGCTGTGAGGTGGGGCCCCAACTTCCCTAGGGACACCCCTTGGCTCCCAGGAAGTTCTGTGCATCTTACACCTAGATAACTGAATCTATCTTTGTTGGTTTGTTTCCGTTTGCAAAATGTAGTTGCAACATGCTTGAGGAGTGATTCCATTCACTAGGGGTTCCCGGGTTAACGATGGCAATTATTCCTCTCTTCCCCACTCTAGGACCCTCACAACGGAGGATCCAGAATCAGAAGCAACTCTGCCCTGTGATATATGAGATGTGGTCATGGAGAGTCCAGGCCTCTCTGCCCTTTGAGACTCTGTGTATGAAATACTCTGTTACCAATCTAACAGCTTTTCATTTATAATTTAGCCATAGCTCATCACCTACCTCAGAGGGATAGCATGAAATCTAATGAGATTGAGTCTAGAGGATACTATGAGCTTCTTAGAAGACAGACAGCCCATCAATAATGCACTAAATACTGGAATGATCTGCTGAGCTTTTCACTTTCAGATAACAATTTTTTTTTTTTTTTTTTTTTTTTTGCGGTACACAGGCCTCTCACTGTTGTGGTCTCTCCCGTTGCGGAGCACAGGCTCTGGACGTGCAGGCTCAGCGGCCATGGCTCACGGGCCCAGCCGCTCCGCGGCATGTGGGATCTTCCCGGACCGGGGCATGCACCCGTGTCCCCTGCATCGGCAGGCGGACTCTCAACCACTGTGCCACCAGGGAAGTCCTCAACATTTTTTAAAATGTGTTATCAATTAAGTAAAGGTGTGTTGATTTATGAATATCTGCCACTCACAGGGGACTATAAGCCCTGGGAGGGCCAGACCTGGCATTCTGAACACCCATCTAGTAGGACCCCCCCGGTCCCATCCCCCATGGATGAGATGCCCTACATTAGAGCAGAGATAAGAAAGTCTGAGACTCACGCGGAAGATCCTCTTAATCCAAGTGCAGCATGCCTTCCAATTCATCACTGCTGCATGCGTGGCCCCAGACTATTCCAAAAGTCTAACTTTTTTTTTCTGAGTTATAAGTTTAAAATTAAATTATGTTTAGGTTTAATTTTAGTAACAAATATTTTTCTATTCAAATTTTTTTTAATTGGCACCATGTATAAACAGTAAGGGAAATCAACATAAGCAGTGCTGTGAGAAAGCACAATTTTATTTTGATTTTCTACCATCCCTTGAAAATATACTCACTGGGGAAATCTTTCCTTTCTACTGGTGAAACCTCTAGCAGAACCTCTGTGCCATTTCTGCATATGCAGAGTCAGACAGGCTTACAGGCCTTTTATGCTGCAAAATACTTTTTTTTTTTTACATCTTTATTGGAGTATAATTGCTTTACAATGGTGTGTTAGTTTCTGCTTTATAACAAAGTGAATCAGTTATATACATACATATGTTCCCATATCTCCTCCCTCTTGAGTCTCCCTCCCTCCCACCCTCCCTATCATCCCACCTCTCCAGGTGGTCACAAACGTGAAATAGATAGCTAGTGGGAAGCAGCCGCATAGCACAGGGAGATCAGCTCCGTGCAAAATACTCTTAATTCTGCAATTAGAGCCTATAGTGAAAGGTGCCGTTCCAAAGTCCAAAGTGAAGCCATCGCTAGTCTGCCCTACGCACTCTGCTCCGGTGAGGGGCCTGCAGCAGGGTGCAGTCCTTCTGCCCCACGAGGCTGTGGTCTGTCCTCTCGCAGCTGCTGGAGCATGGATGCTGGGCTCCTGAGTGTGACTGAGGCCGCCCCTCTTCACCGGGGACGCGGGTGGCCCTCTTGGAGGTTTCCGGCCGGCCCCTCCCTCCTTGGTTCTCGTCGTGCACAGCCGCCTCTCTGTTCTGGGGGCTCACTTGTTACTCTTTCTCAGGCTCTGGGCTCCCAGCGGAAGGCGTCCTGTGGGTGTGGGGTCTCCTGGGCACCTGGGTGACGGGACCACCTTGCCTCTATGAGCACATCACTTGCATGAAAAGCACCCAAGTATTCTCGCTCCAAAGATTTTGGCAACCAGCCAGTCCTGGTGCCAGCCCCAAAGCATCCTCTCAGCCGTCAGCCACGTCTGGCTGCCCAGGGCACTTGGGCCCGGCCACAGCCCTCCTCAATCTTCCCGCTCAACGGCAAGCCCCCCCAGTTCTCTGAGCCTCCCAAGTGCGGGGAACACACCTCACAGCTCTCTGCCTGTGTCGCCAAACTCTTCCCTATCCCATAATGGTTATGGGGTGGGAGGCAGTAACCCCTGCCTGTGACCTCACGTCAAGTCTGAGTTTCAGAACCATTACCGGGGCCATTTCCTGTGGAAATGTGCAGAGGGGAGAACATGCTTTGATCACCCTCCCTTTGATGTTTGGTCCCCCTATACTGATGCCTTAGGAATCTGAAGGTAGAAGACTCCCATTCTCACATTGTTACAATGCTTCGAAGATAGGATGTAACACTAACATTCTAGAACTCAACCATCCCATATCCAGAGTCTGACAGGGAAAGGATGAGTCCCAAGTGGTATCAGAGGGGATGTGGGTAAGAAAGGAGTCAGGGGGACTCCTGGAGAGGGGTGGGCCCAGGGACGTGGACATCACTCTGGCTGGAGCTCCTGCTGTCCCAAGTCTAAGTCATAGGTTTCAAAGACAGAAAACCGTCAACATCTCAGCATCTCAGACTGGTATAATGCTTCCACTTGGCAAGGTAAGAAAGAAACATGTCATTTCCGTTTAGTTACCTCTAGTGAATTATTTAGCTACCAATTATAAGGAGTTTCAGGATATTTAATACTTATCAATGAGCACAGCTGTGAACAGATATCTTCAGTTTGGTGCTAAGTTTCTAAATGAAATAACCCCTAGCTAGTCCACCTCTCGCTGAGTAGCTGGCGTGGGTGGCTGTTAATCTTGCGGGTGCCCGAAGGCCCACGGACTCCTCTGCCGCCTCACCGTGTTCTTTTCCTCCCGCTGCCACTGAGGCTCCTGGGATCTGGGGAACATGCCCTCTACTGTGTGCACATCTCATCTTCCCTCCTGGCCAAAAATACTCCTTAAAGACACAAACTCTCTTACTTCAGAGTTTTTGTTTCCCCAATATTACTAAAGGTAGAGAAGGGGCATGACAAATCTTGTTGAATATTAAAGTATTTTTAAAAATTGATCGAAATTGATTATATAGAAAAATAAGTTAGAATTCAAGCACAGAATGACAGCAGCTTGAAATAAAGAATGGAATAATATATTTTTTAAAAAGAATGCCTTTGTATATTCACTTGGATTCTTGATGGGTATGTTTAGATGCAAAGTTTAGGGGAAGAAAGAGGGATAAGATAGGACACTATATTATTTTCCAAAGACATTCATATTTTAAGTGGGGATTAATTTAAAAAATGCATAAATTACTTTAACCCTGTTTCTATTCTTTTGACATGGAACATATTATTTTTAAAGGGAAAAGTTTCATCTTCACTGAAGTGAAATTTTTTCAACAATGTCCCTCTAAGTCTTTAATGGGTCAGTGGATTTCTCTAGAAATCCAGATTCAAGCCAAATGAAGCCCAACAGCACTGAGGGGAAAGGGACGGTAATGAACGCAAAGTGCAGAAATGCAAAGAATTCAATCATCCTGTTGATTCGTTTAACCAGTATTTGGAGCACCTGGTCTCTGCCAGCTCTGTTCTGAGCTACTGATATTCAAAGGTGAATAAGTTAGGTTGGGTTCCTCGCTCTAAGACTTACATTCTAGTTAGGATGCGGGGAGCAGGTAACAAACCAACCACAGATATCATTAATGCTGGTGCTGGGCGTGATAAAGTGGGTGTGGAAGGGGCTCTTTGAAGGGGTGATGTTTGATCTGAGAACTTTAAAAAAGGCCATGGGAATGTCTGTGTGTGGAACATTCCAGAGAAGTCTGTCCTAAGGTTGCATGGTAAAGGCAGTGTTGGTATGTGGGAGAGACAGCCAGAGGGCCAGTGGGACCGGGGAGGAGTGGGGAGAGCAGAGAGTGGTAGCACATGGGGTGGGGAGTTGCGGGGGGAGAGGGCCCTCCCTGGAGGTCAGGTGGAGACTTTATTTTAACCACAGCGGGGCCACAAGAGCAGGGTCTAAGCAGGGGTGTGTTTACAAGGTTTGCTCTGCCTCATGTAGAATGCGCTCTAAGATCCCAATGATGAAAGCAGGGCAAACACAGTGGCCTGGCAAGAACCCAGGTGGGAAACATGAAAGGCTGGGACAGGTGTGGAGGCAGAAAGAAGACAAGCTCTGAAAGGCTGGCTGCTGGACTGGGAAGGAGGGACAAAGAAACGAGAGGTGTAAAGGATACATACTAGGATCACAAGTATTTATGCCATCACCATCATCATAAATATACCTTACATCTGTGTGAGGTCTGAACCTTCACAAAATACAGTCGCTCCCTTAGCTCTCAAGATCAGCCCACGAGGTAGGTTTCATTACTGCTATATTCCTCTGTCATCCCCTGCAGTCTGTTCCACGATCAGGCAAACTTGGCTTGTCTTAACAATAGTCTTAATAATCTTGCAAGAAAAAGCATTTGACCATTTTCGCAGTCTTATAAAATGTATTTGACTTCAAATAATTATGCATTTGATAATGATAATTATGACTGTTCAATGAATTTCCTTTAAAGACTGAGAAATTACAAAAGATATTCTACAGAGAAGAGTGTAAAAATACACAATCTCCTCCCCCCTTTACAATTATGTCAAGTCACTACTGCTGTCTGTTGAGAGCAAATGTTTCTTCGTATTTTAAATTCCTTATGCTTGGGACTTACATATGTGGATAACTAAGGAATTAAAATCACTTTATTTAAATATGTAACCCTTGCTTATTCTGTCCCTACGCCATAGCCCAGCTTTTCCTATGTTGTGTTCCACGTTACCTACATGTTATTTAAGACCCATATATTATTCTACTTGACTCAAATAAAGCATGTAATTTCCTGAAGTTAACCAGTATTTCATTTATTTGGCTTCTCTTTTACAATAAATTAAAGTTCAATTTAACATTACTTAAAGTCTTTGAAACTTCCCATGATATCACCAAGAAACTATGTATTTTGATTTCAGATAACAGGTCACAAATGAAGTGGAAAATTAATTACAATGATATGTTTTATATGTTCTTGTTGAATGCATTTGGTAATTTTATCTACTTAAAAAAAGGAGTTGCCTAGAGACAGATTGTTCAATGCTGTAAACACGAGTGACATGTAGCTGTTTCATATTTGCAAATAAAATACTTAGTATAAGCATAACCCATGCAACATTTGGGACGTACTTACACTAAAAATGTATCTTTTGTTTGGCTGAAGTTAAAATTGAACTAGATGTCCTTTATTTTTATTTGTTAAATTTGGGCACCCAAGCCTATTAAAATTAAAACCATTTTAAATTAAATATAATTAGAAATTCACATTGTCGGTTGCGCTAGCTTTGTGGCAAGTGCCCAGAAGCCAGACACTACTAGACACTACTACTGACAACAACAATAATAACAATGGCTGACAATTTTGGATTGCTTTCTACGTGGCAGACGCCGTGCTAAACATCTTAACCACATTCCCACATCATTTTGATTAAAATCTGATGATATGGGCACTGATATAGTAACAGTGCATCTACAGCTGTGAAAACCGAGGCTCGAAGAAGTTCACTCACTGCCCCAAGTTTGCTGGATGCGATGCCGTGGCACCAAAAGCATCACAGACAAGGAGCCTGACTCAAGACTCCTGCCCCATCCACACCCGCCACCGATACTGCCAAGACGGTGAACAACTTTCACACTGGCACACTGTAGGGTTTTACCCCAAGTACTGACCAGCTGAACATTAGTAAATTTAAAGTATATGCCATTTCCGTTAACTTAGATGAATGGTAGATCATTACAGAAATATGAATCAACAGGAAATACGTAAGTATGTTTTGAACAGTATAAAATGCCTTTGACATGCACGGCAAAGCTCTAGTCAATTGTTCTTAGAGTTTAAATGGGAAAAAATGATGAAGGATGACAAGTCCAAGGTGACTATTCAAATAAAATGAAACGAGACCTCTTTTTTCTGCATAAGATTTTCCAGGGCAAAACCAGAGGCAGTGTCAAAGGCAGCATTTCTCTGTCATTCTACAGCTCCTGTCCAAGTGACCCTAGCTCTGATGTCTGACACCTGCTGCCTGAGAAGCTGGGTTAGAAATACCAACCCAAAGGGAGACTCCGCCTGGAGAATTCAGAGGTCAGAGACAGAGGCTGGCAGAGTGCGGCTCCCGGGTCTGGTGACATACATGCATTACCTAATGAAAATGCCGCCTAAGTGAGGCAGACAAGAAGCTCAAAACGGAGGTGGTGAGTGAGGATGATGGTAATGAGGAAAAGCAGGAAGGCAAGCTTTAACTGGAGTAGAAGGACCAAATGACGCAGAAAAAGACCCCGCCTGAAAAGCCTAGAGTTTTCTTCTGTCACTAGAATGGCCAGGAAGCTTGATCAGACAGCTTGCTTCCCTGGAGATACTTTCTCTGCAGTGCTCTTGAAAACATCTAGAGAGAAGTCACTCTGCCAAGATCACAGCAGAGCTGGACATGTTTGTGTGCTCCCCTGGAGTCTGATTTTCAATCCCCGCCCCTATCCCCCAGCCAGCGCGGTCTCACCTTTTCTTCTGTCTCTGTCCTTGGTCTGCCCTCCCTTTCCGGCAGCTATCTTCCCTTCTCCTCTTTCTCCTTTCTCCTTCCTCCTCTGTCTTACTTGATCCTACTGTTTACTTTTTATGATGACAACTTTTTATAACTGATATAATCCACAATTTTTGACCATTCTTTGTTTTCGGGTCCAAGTAAATGAAGAATCACATTGGAGTTGAATTTTTGCCGCAGCTTTCTCATATATGAAATTAAACCTACCCTGATGCTAAGTTGACAATTAAAAGGAATATAACTTAGTCCTATGGACTTTTGTCAAAACGGAAATTCAAGGGATGGTCATTTGAGCTTATATACTGGAACTCTTAAAATAATAATATTGAAAGATTTCATTTTAAAATATGACGTCAAAAAGTCATCACAGATATTTACAGAACTGGATTTATTTTTGTGATTTTTAAATTCTCCATGTAAATCTGGGAATGCAATTGCGGTGGAAAGAAAAATACCTTTTCTTCTAGAAAAAGTCTTCAGATTCTTGATATGTGTAAGTGACCTAAGTTCTGGCAACTCTGAAAACATTCTAGGCCTGCCTCTTAACTTGGTTTTATTTATTTGCCTCCATTCCCTTCTGCAAATTGAAGACACCATCAAAGGTCACATCTCATAAAGAACTGTACATATTTTATCATTTTGGTAATCAAACATAACTAAATCTTGACTTGTACCTTTTCGGAAGCAATTATTATTTAATTTAGCATTTGAGTAGGTAAAAGTAAGTAAAAAATAGGCAAAGGCAAGTTTAAGAAAGGAACTAAACATAGCATCAATTGCCTTTCACTGACGTGTTAGCTGATTCAGCGTAGCAAGTCTTAAAAGTGAGTCTTACTATCCTGAGTTTACAGATAAAGAACGTGAGTGCCAGAGAGCTTAGGAATTGTTTCAGAGGTAAGAACAAAGGAAAAACTAACCTGCCGTTCAAATTCAGTTCTGTAGTGGTCTCAAGTCTCAAGTCTGTGCTTGGCCCATTCTATTGTGCTTTAAGGGTTAATGCAATCAAAGTTTCCATGAGAATGCCCTCGACGCAAGAAAAAGAGATACACTGCTTCACCTAGAGGGAAACGGTGTAAATTAGGGAACAGCATGTTCTTATTATGCAGTTCACAGTTCAACAGTATCTGAAAGTTTCCAGTACTTGACTTCCCGAGGGAGAATTCAATGGAGGACATTCGGAGTGATAGCTTTTAGGTGTGTTTGTTCTGAGACGCTGAAGTGGTTTTCAAATTGTCTCCTGGGGAATTAGTGAATGATTTGAACTAAAGAAAGCATTCAAAATTAAAGACAGTTTGATTAAATGGAGCAGGTCAATTGTTTACACTGAGAGTGCTCATCTTAAAATTTAGGAAATAAAAACTACATAGTGAGTAATGGTACAGCCTCCGAGTAGGGTGGAATAGTTGTGGGAAAAAAAAAAAATCTGATCAGAACAAACACTTTGAAGGAACACGGGAGGACTGGTGACTGATGCCATTCAGGATGGTGTCTTAACCAAAGGATCAAATGCTGCAGTGGAGAGGATGAAGAAACAAGGAGAGGTAGAAATTTAATTATTCATGCTATAAACGCTTGTGGAAAATTTCTAATAGTCACGAAGAAGGCACACAAACAAGATGATGGTAAGAATATAAGTCACTCATGCATTCTTGCAGAGACTTGGAAAATCAATTTAGTTTTATGTAAATCTGAGCCAAGAATTCATTATCTGTTGTGGGTTGAATAGTGTTCCCCAAAATTCATGTGTTGACCTCCTTATCCCAATACCCCAGAATGCCCCTTATGTGGAAATGGGATCATTGAAAATGCAATTAGTCAAGTTAAAATGAGATCATCAGGGTGGGTCCCTAATCCAATATGACTGTGTACTTATCAAAAGGGGAAATTTGCACACATACACACACACGTATACACACGTACACACACACACACACACAGAACACCATGGGAAGATGAAGGCAGAGACTGGGGTGAAACAGAGACCAAGAATGCCAAACACTGCCAGCAACCACCAGAACTAGGGAGATGCCTGGAGCAGATTCTCCCTCACAGACTCAGAACCAAACTTGATCTTGGACTTCTAGGCTCCAGGCCGTGAGACAGTTTCTGTTGTTTAAGCCACCCATTTATGGTACTTTGTTATGGCTGACCTAGCAGACCAATAAAGTATCCAAGGATGTATTTCTCATCTGGTTTTCTATACAAACTGTATCTTATTATAAGAGTGTCACCCACATACACTTTGCTTTTGAGATCAGAATCAAAGTAAAATGAAGAGCTCATCTTCTATCTCACATGAATCAGGTCCCTTTTTCTTAATAACACTATTTTTTCAAAGTCAAAACATGCAGGGGCTTCCCTGGTGGTGCAGTGGTTAAGAATCCGCCTGCCAATGCAGGGGACACGGGTTCGAGCCCTGGTCCGGGAAATCCCACATGCCGCGGAGCAACTAAGCCCATGTGCCACAACCACTGAGCCTGTGCTCTAGAGCCCGCGAGCCCCAACTACTGAAGGCCAGACACCTAGAGCCCATGCTCCACAGCATGAGAAGCCACCGCAATGAGAAGCCCGCGTACCGCAACGAAGAGCAGCCCCAGCTCGCTGCAACTAGAGAAAAGCTGTGTGCAGAAACGAAGATACAAAGCAGCCTAAATAAATAAACTAATTAAATTAAATTTTAAAATGCAGCAACAAATTAACAATGGAATATTAGAAAAGGCAAGTATCTGAAATCCACTTATACTGTAAAAATCTCAAATATTTCATACGAATGTATGCCCTGTTAGATGATTTGTGATGCATTTCACAAATTCAAAAGTAACAAAAATGGTATATGAATAAAGCAAACATAGGCAAAGAAAGTCTGAACAAGATTTGGTAAAAATGTATGTTTCTTAAAAATATTTATTCCATAATACTCTAAACCCTCCTTTATTTTGTAGATAAATCGAGGAGAGACCTATGTCATATCTTTTTTATCTTCACCTCCAGGCATAGTTTTCTGCACATTGTACACGGACAGTAAATGTTTCTCAAGTCTGTAAATAAACAAATGAAGCAATATAAAATCTTACGGACAACTGAATATATTTGCATAAAAAAGAGATGAGAGGAGATGTATTGAGATTTATAGATAATTCACATATTTAAAATCATCTACCTGATGATTTTGAACTATGAAAAATTTAAAAACAGATAAAAGGCTTAATCCATTCCTCTCCAAATTAGACTCTAGTGAGACAGGGTTGCAGTCAATGCCAAATTTCTGCTACCTCCCTTTGGTACCTGAATTTATTACATATAAAATGTAATAATTTTATGAATATTGCTTTTGTGTAAAAAATGAATTTCGTAAATTGATATATTGGATATTTGATACAAATATACAGTGCAACCAAACACAAACTTTATTTTTCACTTAAAATTTCAATTTTCTTGAGAAATCAATCCTACTTGGCTTTATATTATGCAAAGCTGGCCCAGTTTGAAGCAATCAAGAAATTACTTTAATTCAGCTATTTATGGATGAAAGCATTATATTTGCTGCTAAAGAAATCCAGACTATGTGATTCTTAGTAGTTTCTTCTTGAGTTGCAAACAAAATCACATAAAAATGTGCTAAGTCTAAAGCCAAACTATCCGTTATAACTAAAAATTTTCTCACAAACCTGGACAAAGAACTGTGCATCTAATATATTTGAAAAAATAATCGTCTCAATTTAACATATATTTATGGCTATGTCAAACTAACAATGTATACCTAATCCAGAAGGATGTCTAGAATCCACCCTTTTACTATGTGCCTAAATAACCAAAAAAACAGTAAGAATTCTTAAATGAATTTTAATAAAATTTCTGAGTTTACATAGAAAAGAACAGTACATATTTAGAATAAATACAATGGGAGAAACATTTTTCAGTGAGAGTTGCATGGAAATAACCATTATAAGTTAGGCAAAGTTCTTTTAAAAAGTTAGTTTTCTTCTTTTTCTTTATAACGGGAGTAAAAGTATTAGTTATACCTAGATCATCAGCTAAGTAATTATTGCTTATTGAGTACTTTCTGCTATATTGCCACTCTAAATTGCCACCAACTTTGACCCGAGGAAGGTAATACGTTTCCCAGAAAAAATGATACCGTAAACACACACATCAAATGTAAGACACGATTCAGTTTGGGAAATGCTAAAATGTGACTCTCAGATTCAAGAGCCATGGTGTTTTCCAAGTACTGTGCTAGTTGTTTCGCACACTTACCTCACAGACACTTGCAAGATCTCGTTAGGTGAAAATTACCACCTTCCTTAACATACAGATGAAGAAACTGAAGAGGAGAATGATTAAACTACACACGGGAGGTCACAAAAGTAGTGGTGATGTAACAGACCACCTCTTTATGCCACTCTACATGATAACCTGCAGCAGGAACCAGTACTTGTTAAAAGTACTAATCCTAGAAAGGATTAGGAGACTGGAGATACCATTTGAAATCCTATGAGCTCAGGAACTGAATCTCTCAGCCTCAATCCTCCTTTTAAATTCGACTGGCAAGTCATCTTTCACTTTTTACTTTTTCCACATGCTCCTTACTCTCCTCTCCATTTCACTTTTAATTTGATGATTTGATAAGAAAAGGCAGACTGCATTTGCTTCCAGTCTGTCTGTCTTTCTTCCTATCCATCTATCTCATTAAAATGTCAGAATCAATTGTGAAAGAATGATTGGTTTGCATGGGAATGAATTCCGGAGAATTCTGATACATTTCATTTTCTTTTGTTGGGGACGGGGAGATCTATATGCAACAGGGACTGGGTCCCACCAACAAAGCACTCCCGTGCCACCAAATTACTAATGATTTACTCATGTTTGTGACGTAGTAATTTTGCTAGTTTCTGCAATTTTCTTGCTCAAATCTCAGACTCTATTTCAACTGCATCAATATATTCCTGATTTCTTCAGCAAAATTAAATTAATTAAATGCTATATAATCACACCTTATTTATAAAAATAGTTATTTTCCGTGCTATCCGAATTCTCTGCTTCTAAGACATTATTTTGGAATTGGTTCTGGTTAGCTGCCCAGCTTCCTTGAACTTAAGAAGCTCTTTATCCTCCAAGTCTCAGTTTTCTCACATGGGGTATAGGACCAATAACAACTACCCTTACAACGAAGGGGAATAAAAATATAAAAGTGCCTACCACGTCTTCCAGTCAGAGAAAAACAAATATATATAAATAGTTGGCAAGAGAGCTACCATGAATCTGGATGTGTAAGTACGGTTAGGGCACTTTTTATAACATAACTTTAACTTTGTAGAAACCATAGCCATTAAAATAAACAAACCTAGCAGGTGAGGGTCACCTCAGCACGAGGGAACATTCAGTGATTCTCCTCTCACATATTTTCTCAACAAGTTAAAATATCACTTTAGTGGCAGATTTATGGTTCTGTACCTAAATAGTTTTGTTTATTCCTTCCTACTAACACTTCTGCCTAATTTAATTTGTTTGTGCTTACTCAAAGCCCAGAATAAGCTCTTAATCAAAATACAGAGATTTTAGTCCACCTCATTTTATAGATGAAAGAACTGGGTTCTTGCAGACTATAGATAAAACGGGTAGTCAGTGAATGAGCAAATGATATAGTTCTCCTAGTTTCTGGTTGAGTTCTCTTTCTATTACACTGTATTCTCTTGGTTTATTATTCGGTGCCCTCCTGATATATTGTTTTATTTTAAAAGCCTGTACAATTAAGCACACCTTTATCAAAAGCATAAATAAGATGCAATTTTCTACACAATGCCTGGTTCAATAAATTTTGGTTGAATGAATTAGTGCAATTTATGGTGGAAAATATGAGCTACGTTTGCTCATCTGTAACTCTTAGTAAGAACCTTTATTAGTCATCTGAGTCTGTGAGACTTAAAACAGTGGGAAGCCCAAGAGTGGCTCTGGTAGAAGCTATGCTATGTATAATTTACATTTCAAAACTTCCAATACCTTGCAAATGTTAATCATGGTGGACATCCATTTGATAATAGATGATTCAAAATCTGATTTCCATTTCACAACTGAGAACCTCACTCAAAAGGAAAGCAGAATGAACACAGACAAAAAAAGGGTAGGATAAAGGACCTGGGAGTCAGACACTCAATTTGAAGACCAGCTCTACTACCTACTTACTAGTAAGAGTATGTGGGCAAAGTACTTCACATCTCCAGGTCTTCAAGCATGTGTGTAGGCGTGTGTTTGTATGTGTATATGTATTGTGTGTTTGCATGTGTGTGTATACATACAATTAGTGTGTATATTTCTGGTATATATACAGATATATACACACATATATACAACTTAAATATCAGAATTAATAATATTTCACAGAAATGTTGGGGAATTTAGATTAGATGATGTATATATAAAATAACAGAATGTTTGTTATACAAAAACGCTCAACAGCTTGTAGCTTTCATTTAGTTTTTGTAAATTACACGGTGCTTACATTTGGAATCATTTTGCATTTGGAGGGTTTTTATTTTTCTAATCGGCCTGGTTTTTATATTTTGCACGTTGTGCCCCTGCCTGTATCCCACTTCACTTGCTTACTCCATTGTCATATACACATTCTCTCTTCCTCAGCCTTCCCCTCCCCTGCAACTTGCCTCCTTCCTCCACTTTTTATCTGTTATTTTATTTATCTGTATGGTCAAGAAGCTAGGACGAAGCTAGTATGATCATTATCGATTAATGATCAATAATAAGGGAGAAAGAAAGGATAAACAATTTGGTATATTGAGACAATCTTGGTTAGTTTTAGAGAATGTCTAAATAACGATTACACAGAATGTTAAGTTACTTGTCTAAGGCCACGTATCATGGCTATAAAAACTAAAATTGTAAATATAAAGAACCAATATGCCTAATTTTTAAGTACATAACATTCCAATAGAATTACTAGCCCGAAGATAAGATTTATAAGACTTCTGGTATGTTTTATTTGAGACTACCAAATAATTCTTTTGTAGCAATGGATTTGTGAAGAATACCTTAGGTGAAGATACTAATATATCAAGTATCTCATTTAAATGAAAAAGAATTCCAAGAGCTAACTTGTAATGAATTATAGCCAGAAATATTAATTTGTAATCTTGCATTCATAGATTAAGATGGATAATTTCATTTTGAACTTTATGCCTTACTGTAGTGAACGTTTATTTGTATTTTCTGGTATTTGGCCATGTATTTCACCTATAATTACATTCCTACCTTGAGCATATCCATTTTTCAGGCTATAGTTAAATATTTTCAATTAAAAATTGGCTGCTTCTGCTGGCTGCTACTGAACATTCTATTGGTTTTAAATGCCTTTATTGATCAAGAAAGCTCTCATCAAAATGTCTACTGAGGAGGAAGGAAGGAATTTCAATTTTTTCACAGTATCTATACACAAATATAAAAGTAAATAGAATCATTAGCTACAAATTGTTATAAACTAAAATAGTGTTTGACTTGAAACCCTATTTTCCTTTGGCTGCATTTTATTCTTGACTCTTACACTCTGTGACTTACACTATTTCAATCCTCTCTCAGCAAACAACTTCACTCTGCCCTACACCATCTTCTGCATAGCAGCAAATTCAAAATCTCAAAATGTGAAATATCTAGGGAAAAGTCCTTTGCATTCTTACCCCATCCATTCATGTTTTCAGTAATATGCAAGCCAATTACACTGATAAAATCTCTATCCTTTCTATACAAATAGTATCAACAGCGCATACACTGTTACACATTTTGGCTTTTGGTTTTGTCTGTTTAGTTTTTTAACATTTTTTTTTTTGGAAATCTCTACAAGTCAGTTCATAAAGGCTATCCTCATTATTTTTTAATAGCACTTATTTACCATTCCATTAAATAAATGTGTTACAATTTATGTAACCAGTCTCCCAATGATAGAAATTTAGGTTATTTCCTATCTGTCCTTATTACAAAAAAATAATGTAATGAATATCTGTGGACATATATAATTTCTCAAGTGTTTGTCAAGTGTTCCGGTATATGCAAATCATTGGTCAAGGGATATATGATATATAAATTCAGGAGATAACTGCCGACTTACCCTCCAGAGGGGCTGTGTCAATGTACATATCCAACAGCAATTATAATCTACTTTTCCTGAGTCTACCTCCTATCTCGTGGTCCCTGGTTCAGCCAGAAGAAGCTCTGTAACCACTCATCATAGTACTACCTAGGGTCACTTTTCTGTTTTCACAGGCTGTTTTCTCAGAGGCTGAACCTTGATTAGGAGAAGAGAATCCCATAATATAAAATTCCGTTATCCTGAATCACCTTGGGTATTAGTCTGTTCATAGACCCCCTTTTCTAAAACAGGCATCTGGAAAAAATACATAAGAAAATCATGTATTTTCTTATGTATTTGGTTGTGAACTAAAATAAACACACACACTGACCAATTTAACTGGTCCCATGTATCTTTGCTGGAAAGGATATCACACCGCATCATTTACTAAGGCAGGGAAAGAGTGAGTATGTACACACACACACAATTGTTGATGACACTGTGTCAATGTTGAGAGTATGAAATTTTGGAGTTGCCAGATTTGATGTAAATTTGGTTCTTTCACTTACTATACAAATGACATTAGCTAGCTTACTAAATTTTCTTGACTTTTAATTTCATTCTGCAGAAGTAATGATGTGAGCCGCAAGTACTATAATTAATACAGACAACAGAAAGTTGAAACTATCACTTTCTATTACAAAGCTTATTATGACAAATGTCCTCTCTCCACCCGCTTCTGACTCACCAGTCTTGCTTCTCAGAAGCAACCACTATCACCCATTTTAGTTGCTTCTTTTCATATTTAAAGTTATATTTCTAACAAAAAGAGTTCTTAAAAATTAATTCTTGGGCTTCCCTGGTGGCACAGTGGTTGAGAGTCCGCCTGCCGATGCAGGGGACACGGGTTCGTGCCCCGGTCCGGGAAGATCCCACATGCCGCGGAGCGGCTGGGCCCGTGAGCCATGGCTGCTGAGCCTGCGCGTCCGGAGCCTGTGCTCCGAAACGGGAGAGGCCACGACAGTGAGAGGCCCGCATACCGCAAAAAAAAAAAAAAAAAATTAATTCTTAAATTATACATTTCAGAAATTTTCTACTCATTTTTCACTATGGTGGATGAATATTCTGCCCTCTCAAGCAATATCTTACTTAAATCAAAAATTAGCTTGTACAATTTATAAATATTTAAATATTCCCTGCTGGACCCCAACATTGTAATATGTATTTATCCAATGTACAAATTTTGTTTTTCTTAGAATTAACAATTGGCTTGAATCTCTTCATTTGCTTAATTTTTCTTACATATCCATTGTGAAAATTTCCCAAAGACACCTGTAAAGGCCCTATCATCTAATCCACTTATTTTCAAATGCACCAGATAAACTATAAATTCTATCTTCTTTTTGTTTGTTTTCTTTTGTTTGTTTGGAGTCCTTCACCCTGTAACTTTTCTAGTCCTGCCCCACAAGGAATCTCTTTTTTTTTCTCTATTAAACTCCTGTTTCCTGTGTCTCCTGCTTTTTCTTTCATGATTTAATTCATTGTTTTGGTGGAGTATAGCTTCTGAAGTTTCATGAGAAATACTAAAAGAGAGGCAAAAATTTCTTTGAGAATTTTACATGTCCAAAAATATCTTTATTTTTCTCTCACTCATTGATTGCTCGGCTGGCTATATACTTCCACTAAAAAATATTTTTCCTTCAGAAATTGAAAGGCATTTGTTCTGTCTCCTAGCTTCTAGTATTGTTCTTAAGACATTTAATTAAATCTGGTACATTTGCATGCACCATTTTTCTTTTTTAGATGTTGCTGGTTCGCACTTTTATGTTTGACAGTGTGAAACTGTGTGGTCTTTTTTTTTTTTTTTCAGTGACTTAATTATTTAATTAATTAATTTATTATTTATTTTTATTCAGATGTGTGGTCTTTTTAATCTGAAGATTTGTGTCTTCCAATTATGGGATAGAGTATTGAATTATTTCTTTCTTTGATAATAGTTCATGTATTTTCCTTTGGTTTCCCTTTCTGAAATTCCAAATAATTAGATTTAAGACTTCCTGGATTGTTTTATCTCATTTACTAATCTTTTCTTTACTATTGTCTATCTCTTTCATTTTCATGGTATTTTTGTGAAATTCCCTGAATTTGTCTGTTAAATTTTTTCAGTGATTATATTCCCAGTTTCCAAGAGTTCTTTTTCAGTTGTTTGACAAATTATTTTATATCCTATCCTATCCTTATCTTTTAATACAGCAGCATGTACCTTGAGTCAGTTGTGTTTGTTGTGGGCTCCCAGGTTTTAGTGTCACTAGGTCTTTTTTTGAGGGTTATTGGGTTTATCCAAAGAAGAATTTTACAATCTCTAGCTTTGGGGAATATCTGCATGGCCACAGGCATTCTCAGGTAAAGTGATAAGAAGACAGGGAACCCCATCTTTCAGTGTATAGAATGTGATACAATCATTGTGTTTTTATTTCTAAACATTACCCTCGAATTTGAGATACCTCTAGTCTCAATTTCTCTGGATCACTTACACCAGAGAATAAACTGGGGGAGGGGAGGAATGGAAGGAAGAATGCTCCCTGGATGTTTAGGTCCCTACCTTTGGGTCTAACTAATGTGCAGTTTTCCTATTATCAGTCCCACACCTGGTCTGCATAATTCACAGAAATTCGTTCTTCCATAATTTTTTTTAAAAATCTTTATTGGAGTATAATTGCTTTACATTGGTGTGCTAGTTTCTGATTTATAACAAAGTGAATCAGCTATACATACACATATATCCCCATATCTCCTCCCTCTTGTGACTCCCTCCCACCCTCCCTATCCCACCCCTCTAGGTGGTCACAAAGCACTGAGCTGACCTCCCTGTGCATTGTGGCTGCTTCCCACTAGGTACCTATTTTACATTTGGGAGTGTATATATGTCCATGCCACTCTCTCACTTCGTCCCAGCTTACCCTTCCCCCTTCCCATATCCCCAAGTCCGTTCTCTACATCTGCGTCTTTATTCCTGTCCTGCCCCTAGGTCCTTAAGAAATTTTTTTTTTAAGATTCCATATATATGTGTTAGCATACAGTATTTGTTTTTCTCTTTCTGACTTACTTCACTCTGTATGACAGACACTAGGTCCATCTACCTCACTAGAAATAACTCAATTTCGTTTCTTTTTATGGCTGAGTAATATCCCATTGTATATACGTGCCACATGTTCTTTATCCATTCATCTGTAGATGGACACTAAGGTTGCTTCCATGTCCTGGCTATTGTCAATAGAGCTGCAATGAACATTGTGGTACATGACTCTTTTTGAATTATGGTTTTCTCAGGGTATATGCCCAGTAGTGGGATTGCTGGGTCGTATGGTAGTTCTATTTTTAGTTTTTTAAGGAACCTCCATTCTGTTTTCCATAGTGGCTGTATCAATTTACATTCCCACCAACAGTGCAAGAGGGTTCCCTTTTCTCTACACCCTCTCCAGCATTTATTGTTTGTAGATTTTTTGATGATGGCCATTCTGACTGGTGTGAGGTGATATCTCATTGTAGTTTTGATTTGCATTTCTCTAATGATTAGTGATGTTGAGCATCCTTTCATGTGTTTGTTGGCAATCTGTATATCTTCTTTGGAGAAATGCCTGCTTAGGTCTTCTGCCCATTTTTGGATTGGGTTGTTTGTTTTTTTGATATTGAGCTGCATGAGCTACTTGTAAATTTTGGAGATTAATCCTTTGTCAGTTGCTTCGTTTGCAAATATTTTCACCCATGTTCTTCCATATTTTGACCTCTTTATCTTATGTGCCAGGCTTTAAAGATATTCTCTCATTTAAACTTTATATGAGGTATATGAAAGACATAAACAGATTATTCCCTTTTACAGACAATGAAAGAGAGGTATTCTTATGGTCAAGACACTGTAAATGTCTTGGAAAGTACTTGTGAGATGGGCATGCACCATATGAGAAGGCACTTGCTTTTGCAATATTAGCAGAGTATGGAGCCTAAGGCAGTGCACTGCACAAAGTTCATAGGCCAAGTCTACGAGATCGATAGTAGTGTGTATGTTTATGTGTGTGTTTGTGTATATACATATTTACAGCTGCAATCCAAAATGGACCATGTTTACACAGTCAGGCTCAAGTATAAAACAACACAGAATTTGGTGTTGATCATAATACGAGTGAGCGTTTTCAAACAGAAGCAAAACGCTGGCTTAGAAAGAAAAAAAGTGAGAAAGTGATATAACTGTCCCCACAATTTACTCCAAAGCCAAGGCTCTAACTGAGGACAAATGGAAACAATGATGCCTTTCAGCGTAAGAAAACATAAACAGATGCTTTAGTGAAAACACTAGTGCAAATCTTGCAAGGCCTTACTTTTATTTTTTCCATTGAGAGCTTATATTCGGTGATAGATTTGCAGTGGTGATAAAGCGGTTGGATAGTTACTGTTCCAGCTGATAGGTCCTGAGAATGTGTGAGGAGGGAGGGAAAGGGGCCGTGAAGGAAGGGGGCGCACAGTGCTGCAGAGGCAGAACCACTAAGGAGGGGTCAGAAGCTTAGCTCCACCGGGAGTCTGAGCTTTAACTCCAGCGACACAAGTGACTATCACATAGACATCTAGATAAATGACAAGTTATTCCCTTTAAGGACACATTCTCAATATCCTGCTAAACTGCAAAGAAAGAGAAAGCTGGATGTCTGTGGTATTCTAGAACAATAGGATTCAATCTTTAGTGGCAATAAAATGCCTGAAAAATGCTCTCTCTGACTGTCTATGTGGGAGGGAAAGTTAATTCGTCAGGAACGTAACCAGAACTCTGCTCCCTCCCAGACACTATAAATTTCTTCTTTCACCCTGTATTTCTTTTGCTAGGAAAACATGATGTGTGCAATATGAGGACAAGCAGCTCTGCAAGACAGATTCGACTGGCCATTACTTCATTAGGCCTAATGAGGCTTCGTATTATACTTAGATTTCTCACTTGAATTTCTTTGTTTTTGTTTTTTGCGGTATGCGGGCCTCTCACTGTTGTGGCCTTTCCCGTTGCAGAGCACAGGCACCGGACGCGCAGGCTCAGCGGCCATGGCTCACGGGCCCAGCCGCTCCGCGGCATGCGGGATCTTCCCGGACCGGGGCACGAACCCGTGTCCCCTGCATCGGCAGGCGGACTCTCAACCACTGCGCCACCAGGGAAGCCCATCACTTGAATTTCCTTGAAGTAGATGAGTTCAATCCTGCAAAGATTTCCCTGTCACATTTATTTCTTTATGCCTACTGCTCTCCCACAACCCCCCACAAGAGCTCTTCTCAGTGCAAATTTAAATGTAGCATTTGATGCAGTCTTTTTCATTTGATAACTTGAAAGCAGGATTAGTCCTGAGCGAAACAGTGTCATCCAGAAAAACAAAAGAATGGATTTTTTACATGAGAAAATGTAACTCCAGCCCCTACTCATACAGAACAGGCTGTACTAGAACGACCGCGTGTCCTCAGGCTGCTTCAAGGATTGGCTACACTGATGGTCTTCCATTCTTTGCTCTTCCTATCTTCTAACCTAAAACATCAACCAGAAAATGTTTTTCTCTTAATAGTTTCAACCTCATTCGTATCTGAATGCAACTGCTTAATTGTTTAACATACATAGGGAGAGAATTTTGTCCTGTGGTTTTTAGATTAAGTACATCCATATGAATATCCTGCCACTTGGCCATTCACGTAGGCTAAAGTAAACCTAATGATCTGGCAAAATTTAATTTCCTTACTTTCATGAGTCACACAAATGATGCATCCGATGTCAGTGATAAAGAGATTGAGCTAGATTTTATGTAGGGTAGGGCTTTTTCATTACTTGTGGTTGTTTCATTTTGAAATCCCCTCCCTCTTGAAGCAGAGCCCAACTCTCACCACCAAACTGAAAATTCTAGATACTCTCTTTCCACCCATGCCCCACAGATAGGGCACTAGGGCACAGCTGAAGGACTTCGGCTCTGCCAACCACAAGCACTCACTTCCTGCTGTGAACAGGAAGCGAATGAGGTAAAATGGGAGGGAAGGCATGAACCAGTTCTGGTGAACGTTTACAGCCACAGCAGTGCCCACTGTCCAGAGATGGTGATGGTGACATCTTCGTATGGTTAGATATTTTGAGATAGCTTGCATTGTTCACAGCTGCATAGCTTTCAAACTGGGTTAGCTGGCTTTCTTAGAGTTTCTGTTTGCTTAAATTAGCCCCACAATTGGCTAATATATGTTGCTTGCAAATAAGAATTCTGACTGGTATTCTGCATTTCTGTTTGCTCTTATATTTCAGTTTTGGGACTTCTAGACCAAAAAAACACACAACAATCCCCAATTTTGGAAATGCATGTTATTCTAACACAAATAATTATAAGCTCCCCCAATTGTTTGCATGGATAGGTGTGTTTTCTGGACGGCTGCAAAGAAAGGATGAATAGAGTCAATTTTACGCCATCTAGAAAATGCTCGTATAAATTTTTGACAGAAAGATAATGATGGGGACCTTTGAAACTCATGATAGAATTTGCTTCTAGGGAATAGTCTACCCTTAGGTCAGGGTACTCTTGCTGGGGAAGAAGAGAAATTCTTACTGGAGACCACAGTTACCCCTGAAAGTCACTGTCCTTGTTTTTGGCTGAAGGTCTATTTTATGCATACTTATATCTAATCTCCTGAGGAGATTATCCTCTGAGAAGATGTCTCCTGGAGGAAAATCCTTTAGAAAATTCTCATCATTCTCTTGTGAAATTGGTTTCCATTAGTTAGTAGCTAGAATGGGATCAACAGTCTTAACTTGGATGTGGCTTTCAGAAACTCTTTTAAGCCATTTCATCTTTTAAGAAGCTCAGACTAAACATTCAACAACCCTTTTCCTACACCATTTAAAATTCTTACAGCATATTACCATCCCAACCAGATATTGGCGGTATACCATTCAAGGTCTATTCCATAAGGACTTAGTCCCAACACAGAACATTTCTAACAGACGTTTTCACCAGACCTCAGATATGACTGAAAAGGACTCCATGTAAGTAAAAGCACCTGTATCCACATCACAGACATACCAAACTTTTAGGTATCCGTTTCCTGTTTGAAGAGTTGACAACAACTGCTCATCAGATAACAAACAAAAATTCAACCCCCCAGATCAGCTTACCCTTGGTAAACATTCTTATTTGATATTCATAACCCTCGGCCCCATCATCATTATCTTTTGGTCATTAACACCACCATCACCACCACCACCAGCGTCATTATAGTCATCATAGCTTAATGTTTACATTTAACCAAAGGCAGGGATTTTCAAAGCACATGCCCCCACCACTGGAAAAAGAACTCCAGGAGACCAACAGTTCTAGATTAGGGCTCTCTTTAAGTTAATTGCTCAAAAATATTTCTTTAGTCTCCTAAGCAATAAAAAATTATTGCTCTACCTTCAAAGGAACTTAAGTGTAGTGCTGTCCAATAGAAGTTTCTGTAACAGTGGGAATGTTCTACATCTGCAGTGTCCAATAAGGAAACCACGACCCACATGTGGCTTTTGAGTGCTTGAACTATGGTTAGTATAACTGAAAAAAATGAACTTTTATTTTATTCAATGCTACTTAATTTAAATTTTAAAAAGCAAGCATGGCTACTGGCTGTTCTATCAGATGACGTAAATTTAGTGAACTATTGCTAAGAAGGTAACTTTAGAGAGGGTCACAAAATATTTGTCATATTATTTCCCACTCTTTTAACATGTGTTGTTTAGGATGAAAATAATATGGTTAATTAATAAATTTCTGTTTCATGATGAAACAATTGAAATGTTACCATTAATAGATGAAAAGATTGTGAGTTTTATCCCCATTAATTAATTCTTTTTGGTTTCATATGTAAAAATATAGAAGGGACATTTATATATTTATAAATTTATATGTATATTTACAACCTTTATAAAAAATATGCTGTAAATGCATATTATTATTCATTTGTTGCCTATTCCTGTGATGACAGCTTCATTGGGATTTAATAATTTGGTCAGATTTAGCAGTCACTGGCATCCAATGAGATGGAGATGGGCAGGGTATCAGTTATCCCAAGATGCTGTGTAAACAACCCACCTTCGATTTTTTGATAAAAGTTAAGCTTTACGGCATCAATGCAGTTCTATAAAAGTCAGCATGGATACTTCCCTCCGGCTTCTAGCTCATGTGGAATAGTAGTATGTAAAAAAGCTTTCCCTAGTTGTCATGTCTCTGTGGGTTTTATTTGCTTGGGAATGACTGAATCTAGGTATCAGAAATTATTTTACGAAAGACCACCTCAAATGACAATTACTTATTTGACACTTTCTTTATCCCTACAAATAATATGATTCCTCCTTCTGAAGTGCTCAGTAACTTACCAGTCACAAAAATACGTTATAGTAGTTATATGTTTATCGTATTTCTTGAGTACACTATAAGCAACTTGAGAGAAAAGGCTGTGTCTTGCACATCATTATGTTATCCACATGGACTGAGAGTCTCCTTCTAGCAGCAGCTATGCCAGAAGTGTGGGTACAGTTGAATTACATGTGATACTGTACCAAACTCATAATCCTTCTTTTAGAGAATTCCCTTTAACCTAGTGTGAAGTCTATGCATTCATGAAGGAAAGAGCAGTCAGTTGTTTATTACCCAGGAAAACGTCCATGAACATATCAAATGCTTTCCTCATCATCTTGGACGTAGCTATGTTCCAGGAGGGTTTGTCTGGAGGATTTTGTAAAAATAAGAACAGATATCTTACTAATCTATGCCAAACCCCAGGTGTTCAACAGGAGTTTCAAACAGCATTCTCAGGAGTACTTCTAAATACTACTTCCTATGGAAACAGGCAGGGAGACCATCTAAATAGAGCATGCTTTTGCTATAACTGTTGATCATTTTTTCTTTTTTTAATTAATTAATTTATTTGGCTGCATTGGGTCTTCGTTGTTGCGCGGGCTTTCTCTAGTTGCGGCGAGCGGGGTCTACTCTTCGTTGTGGTGCGCGGGCTTCTCATCGCGGTGGCTTCTCTTGCTGCGGAGCACGGGCTCTAGGAGTGTGGGCTTCAGTAGTTGTGGCTCGTGGGCTCTAGAGTGCAGGCTCAGTAGTTGTGGCGCACAGGCTTAGTTGCTCTGCGGCATGTGGGATCTTCCCGGACCAGAGTTCGAACCCGTGTCCCCTGCATTGGCAGGCGGATTCTTAACCACAGCATCACGAGGGAAGTTCCTATTGATCATTTTTTAATCCACAGTTAGTTAATAAGAAACATGTGTTTGTTAACAAGAGAATATTTTTACTGGGAACAATATTTTATATAGGAAATTTTAGATGGATTTAAAAGAGAAACAGATTTTTATATGGACTAACCACACAAAAAGTCCCCAGCCAGAATAAACAAATAAGACCTTAATTTTGTCAATCCCTTCCATACCAAAAACGTAAAAGCTCTTTGAATTTTACCTCAATTAAATTACCTTAACCCGTACATACCTTAATTAAGTCATATTTTAATCCTATGATAAACTCACATGCTATAAATTGTACCTTGATTTGGTAATAAGGATCTAAACAAAAAATTATCAAAATGGACTGGTGACTGCATTAAACTCAGCCATTTACATTTGGATTTGGAGAATTTTTGATGCCTGTATTCTCCCTTTTTCTGCTCTCCCCTGGAAGAGATATTAAAAAGCAGTGACACTCCCAAAAAAGATTAAAAAACCAAAAGGAATGAACCCTAAAAATCAAACAGATGGTAGTAACAGCAATAACACAGAGGCTGGGGCAATACACAGCCTAAAAAATATGTTAGATGTAAGCCATAAACACAAACTAAGTTCCGAGATCCTAAATTAAGCTGAGATCCTAAATTAAACTGAGATCAGCATGAATTACTGAGGCCTTGAGAGCCTTAGAAATTAATTCTGAAAGTTCTTTTTCAAGATTTGATTAACAAGTAGGAGAGACAACACAGAGTGGTACAGATGTAGGGAAGCAGAAACGTAAAATACAAAGCATCTTCCACAGCCCCAGCTTTGTTTAGGGGAGAATGAGTCTTGCCAGATGGAGGACTGCTATACTTGTAATTTTACTGTGGCATGTGCTAGAAAGATTAAAAAAAAAAAAAAAAATGAAAGCACTGAAAATGTCACACAGTGCAAAAGGCTTGTATGAAAAGGTACAGAGCCTTCTTTCAGCAAAAAGTCTACAAAAGCTTTTCAAATTGTTGCCTCATAACAGCTGCAGTGGTTTGATTCCTTAAATTCAAAAGATTTTCTCTTGTCTGCGATCAAAGCCAGGAGCTGACTTGCTAACCCACAAACCAAACAGACGCGGAGGCGTGAGGTCCACCCAGGCCTCACTTCCATCTGGAGATGGACCACGTCCAGCACGTTAACCTGGAGCTGAGGCGGAGGCCCTTGCCCTCTGCTTCCAAGCAGGGCAGTAAGAGCCGCAGTATCCCTGTGGCTGCAGGAGTGCCTTCCTGACCCGGATCTTCTGGGCAGACCACAGCCACATAAGGGACAGCCACTGCAAGGCAGCATCCAATGTTGCCTAGAAATGGCACTCTTAACTGTATTTTTAAACTTACTTATATTCTTCCAATTTCCTTGTTCCTTCAGAAAGCAGAACATTTCAAATATTGATTACCCTTTGAGGGAAATGAACACAAACAAATGGTTTTCACTCTCTCAGAGCACAACAATGTAATTGGACCTTGTTCCTTTCTTAAATCATTACGTGATTTTTTTCCTTCTCTACTGTCTTTTAAGGACTCATATTTTTCTATTGAATGTAATGATATAAACTTATAATGGTAAGAGTGATGTCTGTGTACTGCTAGGCACTGTGGCGGTGCCTTAATAAATGGCCCCATATAATCCTCATAGTGGGATTGTATGGTAGACACTGTTATTACCTACATTCTATAGATGTGGCAGCTGAGGGGCACAGAGATTAAATACATCATCTGAGGTCATGCACTGGATTTAAGAACGGCTGGTATAAGCCAGTGTTCATATCACTGTGCTTTCATAATCTTACTTCAACTTGTCATCTTAGTCCCTGATAACTTAGTAAACAACATAGTATGGAGGTAAGAGCATGATAAAATGGAGGGTTTAAATTAAACAGCATATACAATACGTGTGTCATATATTTACCAGTAATCTTTCTGTATCTACATTTTTAATGAAAGGGTCAAATGACTGCAAGACCCAATACCCTAAACCTTCCTGCATGGGAAGAAACAAGATACTTGAAACTCAAAAAAAAAATAACACAATGCGTAGTATGCTGTATAGACTAAAGGAGAGAAGTGTTTTTAAATAACTAAGTGAAAAGAATAAAAATCAAGATGGAGAGAGAGATAGAACAGGATTTAGGAAAAGATCTCATATGTGGGTCAGAAGCCCTAGACAAGAGACCCGTTTTTAGCTTTTACGACAAGTGGGGCCTGAAACGAGTTACTTCAACTCTGTGGATTTAAGTTGACTTCACATAAGAAATAGATAATCACTAAAGCTCTTAATTTGCAGCTTTTAATTCTGCAATTATAAATTTTAATGTAAGGAATCCACTTCATGGCCAACATTCCACTTACCATTGATCATGAGATATGATGATGAGTGAATCTCTGTAAAGCTTAGAGTCAACAAGGCCCAGAGCTGTCCTTCAGGACTCCCCTGGCTCTTTCTCCCAGCTTCTTCCCACCATGAGAGTGGACCCCCTGAAGCTGCCCTAAATTACTCCTTCCTCACAATTTTTTTTTTGGCAGTACACGGGCCTCTCACTATTGTGGCCTCTCCCGTTGCGGAGCACAGGCTCCGGACACGCAGGCTCAGCGGCCATGGCTCACGGGCCCAGCCGCTCCGTGGCATGTGGGATCTTCCCGGACCGGGGCAAGAACCTGAGTCCCCTACATCGGCAGGCGGACTCTCAACCACTGCGCCACCAGGGAAGCCCCTTCCTCACAAATTTGGGCAGCTCCCTGATCTGAACAGAATGTTTACCTCTCTTGTGTATCTGTGTTCTGCTTTGATATTCCCAGTTTATCTATGAGTTTGACATAAAACTGTCTGTATCAGTATTATTTCCTACTTCGAATTCCAAGATTCCAGGGATTGGATGGGGTCCATGGCAACATTCTTTGCCTATGTTGTTTGTACCTGAAAGAGTTTCATTTTATAAAATGTCGCAAATATTAACCAGGTTCTTTGATAAAGAGAAATTTCCCCCCAGTTGTGGTCATTTACAATTAGTTACGGTCCACAGAAAGGTAAGTACAGAAAGTGAGTGTTTTGGAACTTTTTGTAACAATTTGATAATGCACGGCATTCCTGTGCGTGATCAAGGGAGTCACTTGTTGAACAAGAGTCATCACGTCGTTGGAGTGTTTTAGAACTCCGTGATGAGCTGCGTGTGGCAGGCGTGAGCTTTGTACAGTCATGTGCGGGGGACCACCAGGGCTTGTGATGTACTGGAAAAAAGTGAGGCCATAAGCACGGATAGTTTGCAAAGCACTGCCCTGTAGCACACATTCCCGCCATAGAGACCTCTAGCGACTTTTTTTTTTTTTTTTTTACATCTGTATTGGAGTATAATTGCTTTACAATGGTGTGTTAGTTTCTGCTTTATAACAAAGTCAATTATACATATACATGTTATACATATGTATATACATATACATATGTTCCTATATCTCTTCCCTCTTGCATCTCCCTCCCTCCCACCCTCCCTATCCCACCCCTCCAGGCAGTCACAAAGCACTGAGCTGATCTCCCTCTGCTATGCGGCTGCTTCCCACTAGCTATCTACCTTACGTTTGGTAGTGTATATGTGTCCGTGCCTCTCTCTCGCTTTGTCACAGCTTACCCTTCCCCCTCCCTGTGTCCTCAAGTCCATTCTCTAGTAGGTCTGTGTCTTTATTCCTCTCTTACCCCTAGGTTCTTCATGACTTTTTTTTTTTTTTCTTAAATTCCATATATATGTGTTAGCATACAGTATTTGTCTTTCTCTTTCTGACTTACTTCACTCTGTATGACAGACTCTAGGTCTATCCACCTCATTACAAATAGCTCAATTTCGTTTCTTTTTATGGCTGAGCAATATTCCATTGTATATATGTGCCACATCTTCTTTATCCATTCATCCGATGATGGACACTTAGGTTGTTTCCATCTTCGGGCTCTAGCGACTTTGGCTCCCCGCTATGGTTGGCTCCACTGGCTGGATTAAAAGCCTCTTCTGAAGTTTTTAAATGAAAACAATAGCTCAAAAGATTGCCATGCAGGGCTTCATGCAAGGGGACGGAATTTTCTCCTGCAATTACAAGTACTGCTCCAAAGCAAAGGAAGTAAATTGATCAGATCAGTGTAAAAGATACAGCGTGCTAGCAGTTTTCTCTGATGTTGTTTTATCAAAGTTTGCTAAGTTCAATGCCTGGAACACAGTTAACTTTGGGACGACTGATGTTATCTATAGAAATTAGGATGTCCATTTCAGGCGGTAAATGAAACCCATTTATGTCACCCTTCAAGGCAACATTAATTTCCCGCTTCGCCCTATCAATGCTTCCATCAAGACCATTCAGATGTTCTCAAAGGCATCAGGCTCATTTGCACTTCTTAGCTGGAGTTATTACCAAGGATAAGACAGTGTCGAAAGGTTCAAAATTCGCTGGCGTCTTTGCATTTGGAAAAGAGGACTTTCAATCACTCCGGAACAGGGCTCCCTGATTTCAGCCAGGTGTAAAGTTCACCTGGAGGAAAGCATTGCAGCATATTTGATTTCACTGCGCCATACTTTCCTCCTTTCCCTCCCCACTTCCTCCTCAGTACATCAAGGGCCACGGCTTGATATGGGGGACAAGCTCTGCACTTAAGGTACAGAACAGGTGATATGTTTTGAAAATACCTCCTTCTCAAAAGTGGATATGCCGTGGCCTACTTGGCTGAAGACAGGAGTTGTGACTACATTTATACACAGATTCGTTTCCAGATGAAATCTCTTCAATGGCTGATAGGACCTTATGTGGGCCACAGGCCTCATCAGAGAGCGTGGTGGAAGGAAGAGAGTTCAGCTACCAACTCTGTGACTGACGGTGGTGATGGAGGGGTGGAGTTGTAAAGAGAAATACATTTTTAAACCTTTATATTGTTTTAATGTTGGGGGAGGTAGTGGGTCTGGAAAAGTAAGAGGGCCCAGGCCGCGCTGAATAAAAATGTTGAACTTTGGAGAATCAAAACCACTGGAATCTCAGAGTTGAGAGGAAGCTTAAAGGTCATCTACTCAACTTCACACGCACACTGGAAACTGCTACAGCGTCCTCAGCAGTGTCCTTGAAGCTCACCCACGTTATCCTCTTGAATTCAGTTCTTCCTTAAGTGCCAGATTTCCCTGTACCTTCTGCTCATTAATTCTGGTTGTATCCACTGGAATCAAACATCAACAAAATCCCTTTTCTAACTGACAACTACATAGCTGTTAGAAGCAGTCTGCTACGCTCTCCAGAGTCCAATATATTCTTTTATTTTTTAACAGATCTTTATTGGAGTATAATTGCTGCACAATACCGTTAGCTTCTGTTGCACAACAAAGCGAATCAGCCATATGCATACACGTGTCCCCATGTGCCCTCCATCTTGAGCCTCCCTCCCACCGCCCCATCCCACCCCTCTAGGTCATCGCAAAGCACCGAGCCGATCTCCCTGTGCTATGCTGATGCTTCCCACCAGCCAACTATTTTACATTCCGTAGTGTATATACGTCGATGCTACTCTTACTTTGCCCCAGCTTTGCCCTCCCACCCCATGTCCTCAAATCCATTTTCTAAGTCTAACTCTTTACTCCTGCCCTGCAACTAGGTTCATCAGAACCTTTTTTTTTTTTTTTTTTTTTTTTTAGATTCCATATATATGTGTTAGCATACAGTATTTGTTTTTCTCTTTCTGACTTACTTCACTCTGTATGACAGACTCCAGGTCCATCCACCTCACTACAAATTACTCAATTTCATTTCTTTTTATGGCTGAGTGATATTCCATTGTATATATGTGCCACATCTTCTTTATCCATTCATCTGTCGATGGACATTTAGATTGGTTCCATGTCCTGGCTATTGTAAATAGTGCTGCAATGAACATTGTGGTACATGTCTCTTTTTGAATTATGGTTTTCTCAGGGTATATGCCCAGTGGTGGGATTGCTGGGTCGTATGGTAGTTCTATTTTTAGTTTTTTAAGGAAACTCCATACTGTTCTCCATCGTGGTTGTATCAATTTACATTCCCACCGACAGTGCAAGAGGGTTCCCTTTTCACCACACCCTTTCCAGCATTTACTGTTTCTAGATTTTTTGATAATGGCCATTCTGACTGGTGTGAGGTGATACCTCATTGTAGTTTTGATTTGCATTTCTCTAATAATTAGTGATGTTGAGCATCTTTTCATAACAGAGTTGGAGGAATCAGGCTCTCTGACTTCAAACTACACCACAAAGCTACAGTTATCAAGACAGTATGGTACTGACACAAAAACAGAAATATAGATCAATGGTACAAGATAGAATGCCCAGAGATAAACCCACGCACAACATATTCTTAATCTACAAAATTCCCCAAGTGAAGTGCCCTGACCAGCAGTATAAGCGTCACCTTCTAACTTACTAGAAAGGCAAAACCTCAGGTCTCACTATAAACCTACTGAATCGGGAATGCTGGAGCCAGAATTCAGCCTGCACTGGTTTCACAAACTCTCCAGGTGATTCCAATGCACACTAGGGCTTGAGAACTGAGCTACGAAATCCTGAAAAGGAAGGAGAGGGGAAGCCAGGAAAGAGGAATGTGTTCATCAAGGTAGCTGGAGAATGTTGAGTAGGAAGCTCTATCCAGCGCCGAGGGCACTGCAGTTATAACCAAGAAGTGATAGGATGGGAGGAGGGGCTACATCCAGACAGAAAAGGACTGAGTCTCAAATAGAAAAAAAGGAATCTTCTGCCTTTATCATCTTTCAAATTGCTGAACGCAGGCGGTGGGAGGCTGAAGTGATGCCCGCATGCCTCCATCTTCTTTTCTCAATCCTAAATCTGCAGTTATGACTGTTTGTGTCCGAATTAAATGAGATAAATTACATGCAGTGCCCGGCCCCCAGTAGGTAATCAGTAAATGTCATTATCACAATCACTTTTCAGGCTACTGATTTTCTTTTTTTTCATCAAAAACATTTTAAAGGAGCTACCTATTTCTATTTCCTCACACCTACTCTCCTTACTACTTGAACTCTGGCGACTATCTACAGACCTTACCAATAATTCATTACTTTTCAAATTAGCAGGGTTCCTTGACGTTTCTAACATTAACCCATCGAGCACTTCCATCTTGGTGTATTATCTCTTAGCTGTTATAACACCCCCTTGTTCTGTTTGCCCACTGCTCCCATGATTGCCCCTAGACACTATGTCTGCAGTCGCCTTTTTTTTCGTTTCCCATGAATGTAAACATTCACCATTCCTCCCTCTATAACTACCACTTTTTTGGTGATATGATCATGCTTACCACTTTGGCCATCACTTTTTAAAGAAATTTCTAAATTCCTATTTACCCTATCCTACTCTTTTTCCAAATCCACACTGCTATACCTGCCTGCTAGACATTTACACTGGATGACCCAGCAAAAGCAAACTAAAGTTAATTAAAATCCAGCTCCTCGTATTTTCCTCTCACCTCTAACTAAATTCCTCCCTTCTGAATACTCCCTTGCTGGTAACGGAATGCTTTCTGGGGTTCCAGGCTTGAAAGACCACAGTCGTATTTTGCTCTTTTTTAATCTTTTCCCAGCATTTACTCATGTGTTTCTGCCCCACTCAGCCCTTCATCACCTCTGACCTGTACTACAGGAACGGCTCTCTCAAACCCAAACCCCCTCCCGAGACTCACTGCAAGTAGGGCTGCACGGCTGATCTTCCTGAACACAGTGGTGCCGTGTTGCTCTCCTTCCCCAGGGACTGATATCTACCTCCACCCCTTTGCTCATGTCTCTCTCTGCGTATGAAATGCCCCCCCATCCCCCCCCACTATGTCCCCACCCCAAACTCGTCCCACTTTTGTGTCTTCACTCCTTTGTCACCACCTCCATGGAGCGTCTCCTATTCACCTCCAACAAGACATGATCTTGATCCTACAGCAGTCAGGTGGCCTCCACCCTACAAACCTGCCACTCATTAGGCCTGAACATGACCTTACTAAATCTCCTTGAAGACGATCGTGTTCTCTGTGCAATTTCGTAACAGCCATAGCTCCAAGCATAATACCTATGAGTGCTGAGTCCAGTAATGCCTGTTGAATTGGATTTTTAAGTTCTGCATTTGACCACCTTAAAGACTGCTGCAGCAAATTAGCCAAATCAAATGATGGAAGGAGCTCAGCTGGGGAAGCAGAGAGAGTTTGTTATTTTCCCAGGCATCGCCCATCTGCCTACACTGCAGTTCTAATCCATGCCCTTCTAATGACTGATCACTTGAGAGCAAAATCATGCCGTGCTGAGGGTAGTGATTCCTCCCACCTTCTGGGTAAACACACGTTGAAACACATCTGTTTACACAAAAGGTTGCATATTTGCTTTTTTTTTTCCATTCTGGGAGAATAATCCAGCACAATTCTATTTGTCTACAGTCAAATCCGAACTGAACATGGAGGTTACAGGAGGCATCATTTCCTAAATCCATTTGTACCCACGTGAACTTGTATCCTTGTGGGTATCTCATCGTGTGTACAACGTAAGTTTACCTTGGAGCCTGACAGCTGCATTATTTACTCTGAAACATTAATGTAAAACTGGTTTGTCATTGGAGCTCAACATATATAAAAGAATCTGTAATAAAATAATCATAACGTTCATTCCCGTAATAGACATCAAGGGCAGGATTGTGAATGCTCTGGATGTCATGCACCTAACTGTATGAAGTAAAGTTAACACATGAAAATGATGTAGCTTCCAGGGGATACAACGGAAGTGGCTTTGCTGACATTTCCACCTCTGCCTGCCTCCTCGACAAATGAGCTGGTTCTCATCAGCTGCCACCCAGGACTAAAGGGAAACACAGTCCTTCTCAGCCCAGCCCAGAAGCCCTGTGTCACATTTAGAGAAGTGAGGAGTGCAGGCAAGCTGAGTCCATACTACAGCCTTCCGAATTTTCAATGCTAGACTGCATTTCAAATAGAGGTTTAATATTTCAAGTTCTATGTGTTCCTGAAAAGATATACAGAACTCAGCTCTCTGCAATGTGGCGTACATTCGAATTTCTCTCTCTCCACGGTACAGGAGAACCCACAGCCAGGCTCCTGCATGGCCCCAGGCTGCAGGAAAGCGCAGGGAGGCTCATCCAGCCCCTGGGGAGGGATTTCCTGGTTCTGGGCTCTGCCCACAATGTCCGCTGGCTGTTTCTCCGGCAGAATCCAAACACCTAACTTCCGGGAGACGGACATCGGGGATAGCCTCAATCTGCATTTTTCCTTCTCATTATGTTAATCTTACTGCCTAGTGTTGGCAAGCAGAATGCGTAAAATCCTCCCTCCTGCTCTCTTCTGTGAGAGAGGGAACTGCAGCTGGAGAAGGGCTACTGACTGCAGATCTGTCAGATACCTTCCTACCGCTGTTTCTTTTTTTCTTAAGTATATATTTTTAACATCTGTATTGGAGTATAGTTGCTTTAGAATGGTGTGCTAGTTTCTGCTGTATACCAAAGTGAATCAGCTATACATATACATATATCCCCATATCCCCTCCCTCTTGCGTCTCCCTCCCACCTTCCCTATCCCACCCCTCTAGGTGGACACAAAGCACCGAGCTGATCTCCCTGTGCTATGCGGCTGCTTCCCACTAGCCATCTGTTTTACGTTTGGTAGTGGATATATGTCCATGCCACTCTCTCACTTCACCCCAGCTTACCCTTCTCCCTCCCTGTGTCCTCAAGTCCATTCTCTATGTCTGCATCTGTCTTTATTCCTGTCCTGCCCCTAGGTTCTTGAGAACCTTTTTTTTTTTTAGATTCCATATATATGTGTTAGCATTTGGTATTTGTTTTTCTCTTTCTGACTTACTTCACTCTGTATGACAGACTCTAGGTCCATCCACCTCACTACAAGTAACTCAATTTCATTTCTTTTAATGGCTGAGTGATATTCCATTGTATAAATGTGCCACATCTTCTTTACCCATTCATCTGTTGATGGACACCTAGTTTGCTTCCATGTGCTGGCTATTGTAAATAGTGCTGCAGTGAACATGGTGGTACCTGACTCTTTTTGACATTTCTCCAAAGAAGATATACAGATTGCCAACAAACACATGAAAGGATACTCAACATCACTAATCATTAGAGAAATGCAAATCAAAACTATAATGAGGTATCACCTCACACCGGTCAGAATGGCCATCATCAGAAAATCTACAAACAAGAAATGCTGGAGAGGGTGTGGAGAAAAGGGAACCTTCTTG
Source organism: Phocoena phocoena (assembly GCF_963924675.1). Lineage (NCBI taxonomy): Eukaryota > Metazoa > Chordata > Mammalia > Artiodactyla > Phocoenidae > Phocoena > Phocoena phocoena. The sequence goes on from NC_089236.1 coordinate 76,230,189, forward strand.
CACTGTTGGGAATGTAAATTGATACAGCCACTACTGAGGACAGTATGGAGGTTCCTTTAAAAACTAAAAATAGGGCTTCCCTGGTGGCACAGTGGTTGAGAGTCCTCCTGCCGATGCAGGGGACACGGGCCCGGGGCCCGTGACCTGGTCCGGGAGGATCCCACATGCCGCGGAGCGGCTGCGCCCATGAGCCATGGCCGCTGAGCCTGTGTGTCCGGAGCCTCTACTCCGCAACAGGAGAGGCCACAACAGTGAGAGGCCCGCATACCGCAGAAAAAAAAAAAAACAACTAAAAATAGAACTACCATACGACCCAGCAATCCCACTACTGAGCATATACCCTACCTCCGTTTCTTGACTATTTTAAAACATTCTCAAATGGCATACGCATTCACAAGGCTTTTGGCGTGCTTTGTTTACCCACACACCCTGGCTAATGACAAATGAAAGAAGTCATCATCAAGGACTTTTTTTCAACCTTTGAGATTTAATGCCATTATAAAGTCAAACTGAAACATTCAGCAGGTTAAGAAATAAAGACATTCTGGTGGAATCATAGGTACACCGTGACCTAAACAGAGAGAGAGAGAGAGAGAGAGAGAGAGAGAGGGAGACCAAGACAGAGACAAAAGAGCCACAGAAGGAGAAGAAGGGACAAGGAGGAAGGGAGGGGAAGAGGAAGAGAGAGAAAACATTAAAGAACTCATTACGTGGTCTTAGCATAAAGTGAAGTGTGGCACCCATATTCTTTCTGTAGTCCGAGGGCCCAGACTGAAGGAAACAAGGAGGAACAGCCTCTGGAACTGGATGACTTGGTGGTTCACGTCACGGGAGTTTAGGAGGAAAGCCCGCACATCCTCTCCCGCTCTGGCTGCCTGACCTCAGTGTTCCAGCACCAGGGGCCAGAAGCAGGGCCCTCTGGCCCAGGAGTGACGCTGTGAGGCTGCTCCTCAACAAAGCCTTTCCCGTGGAGCCTTCCTGCAGGCCCCTCACAACACGTATACCTCCCTTCTTCAGATGTCTGCCGACGGCCCTAATAGCAGAGTGTGGGGAAAAGGCTTTGCATCCAGACAGACCTGAGATCAAACCTGGGTTTGTTTAGCCACGTTCACATGGGCAAGTCACAAAACCTCCCTAATCCTTATTTTCATCTGTAAAATGGAAGTAACAAAATGCCACTCCAGGGTTGCTGGAACAGTCTCAGACATTGCATTTAAAGCATTCAGTCTAGTCAGGTCAGATGGTTACAACCCGGGATGGATTCCAGCCTGGTTTTCCCTCTTGGAAAAGTGACTTACTATACATGGTTGCTCCGAGTACATGCCTTACCCAAAAGGGTGGCTGTTAAAATGATCACGCAATTTAGGATTTTCTATGCATGTATTTATCATAGATTTTCAATATTAAAAAAAATCTTATAAGCCACCTAGTTAGAGTTCACATCCAAAGCTGGAATTCCTTGTGCAATAACCTTGATTAATTATTGCATGCATTCATAATATTGAGCCAGTTTGTTGGGGACCTAAGAAGATGATAAATGTGAAATGAGGCATGTGATTCCTGGGCTGCTCGTTTATGCAAGTCCTGGAACCAGAGTGCCTGGCTGCTTCTGCAGGCCCTGACTCTTCAAACACATCTTTTGTGCTGCAATTTCCACTGCTAGCTGTGCAGATCTCCTCCAGACCCTGAAAACTCAGAGTCTAGTGTACTAGCTCAAAAAGCCCATTTTTCATAATCCCTTAAAATATATTAAATTCCCTAGACATGACTTCAAAGCTGGAAGGGATGTAGCTGAGAAATGCTGAAAGATGGAAACACAAAATTTAAGAGATCCTGCATATCTCTTACGTGTCAGGCGTTCGGCTGGCAGCTGTCGGGGAGCACAGGCAACAGGAACATCCTCCCTGCTCTACGAAACTAATACCCAATGACCTGCGTTGACAACCCTCTGAACGGGGATCACGTGTAAATCAAAATAAATAATATCTAGGCAGCAGGATAAAAGTTAAGATAAACCTACAAAAAACAAGATTTCAAACTATGAAGGGAGTACTGTTTCTTCTTGGTGTTTTATATAGCACAGCAGCTTCATACACCTCATACGATCTCTTTAAAACTAAAGCTCTTACCAAAGAAAACGAAAGCCCTAACTTGATAAGATACATGCACCCCAGTGTTCACTGCAGCTCTGTTTACAATAGCCAAGACACGGAAGCAACCTAGGTGTCCAGAGATGGATTAATGGATAAAGAAGATGTGGTACATATATATACCACATGTATATGGTATATATATATGATATATACCACATTTCTGGTATATATGTATACACCACACAAGATGTACATATGTATATGTGTGTGTGTGTGTGTGTGTACACAATGGAATGTTATTCAGCCTTTAAAAATGAAGCCTTGCCTTTTGTGACAACATAGATGGACATAAAGGGTGTCATGCCAACTGAAGCAAGTCAGACAGAGAAAGAAAAATACCATATGATCTCACTTATGTGTGGAAACTAAACACAAAACAAATGAACAAACACAGAAACAGTCTCATAAACACAGAGAACACAGCGATGGTTGCCAGAGGGATGGGATTGGAGGATGTGTGAAATAGGTGCATGGGATTAAGGGGCACTAACTTCCTGTTACAAAATACATAAGCCACAGGGATATAATGTACAGCAAAGTGAATACAGTCCATAGTATTGTAATAACTTTGTAGGGTGACAGGTGGTAATTTTACTTATGGTGAACATTTCATAATGTATAAAAATATTGAATCGCTATGCTGTGCACCTGAAGCTAATATGCCATTGTAAGTCAGTTACACTTCAATTAACAACTAAACAAATAAACAAACAATGTGCCTACCAACTACTCCAGTATCACATCCTTTATTACCCTTAGCCACATTCAACCTCTTCCTACTCATCCCATATAACGCCTTTGACAGTGGTGTTCTCTCTTAATAAGTTTCTGTCTCACTTTCTTTTTCGTCCCTTTAAGCCCCCAAGTTCAGTATGGTAATCTCTTACACTTGGTTTGAAATACTCTTTAAATATCTTGTGCTTTCATTCATTCAGCAAATAGTTTAATTATTAGATGCCTAATATGTAATAGGTAGAAGAGAGACGATCTCTGTCATCACTGAACTGTGTACACACACACACACCTATGCACATGCACACCCATCAACACATACATATATTTTGTGATAAGAATAAAGGGTGACACAAGAAAATTTTAAGAACCTTAAACTGGACTGGTCAACCTTTGAGCTTGCCAGGTATTACTTGCATGATAAAAGATAGGTCAAATATGCAAATATATGAGGAAGGAAATGCATTTTCTTGAGTTACTGAGTAACAATCAAAACAAAAAGCACATTTTAAATGTTTTCCAAATGGAAAACTCTAGAATTTTCTCTAGGGATTACATATGACAGTCGGCATTATAGACTGAATTGTGAGTTGAAAGTGAAATAGCCCTAATGAAGGCATAGAAGGAAATCACATTTGAAAGCTAAAGATTCATATTGATACCCCTTCAGTATAGTGCCTGCTTCCATTCCGAATCCTACAAAACATTTCAACTCTTCTTACTTAAAAAACAGAAACTCTCAGGTATCAAGCTTAAGGTCTCACCTGTGAAGTACATTTCTGAATTCAAGTAACACCTTTAATCATTTAATTGGTTCCTGTCATGAAATACCATCCCAAACGTCTCTTACCTACAGCTCATGCACACATCAGAAATAGTCAATTAATTAATTACTTAATTAAAATTAGTAAGTATCATTTGCGTTGGAATTAAATTTGGCCATGGCCATTTGGCCACGTATTTAGGACAATCTTTCTTATCTCACCTTTCCTTACCAAAGTGCTCTCTCCCCAGATTCTTGTAGTGGATATTTCTAATTTGTAGAGAACCACTAGCTACTCTAAACACTGGAGAATTACAGAATTACTTCCTATCTGTAAGGTAGAGCTAGGGTTAGTCGGGTATAGAAGCCATAGGTTTATCAAGTATGATTTCAAACAGAGAGTGAAATTGCAGTGGTATATATCACCTAAAGCAATAGAATAGCTGGCCTGCATTATTCTTCTGATATCTAATTTTAGGGCTTTAAAATGAGGACTTATCATTATTAGCTCTAGACCACTGACTCATTAAATATAAAACTAAAAAAGTTCTCAGTTACTCAGTGTTCTAATTGAATGATAAAATCCATTAAATACAGAAAGTATAGGCAATGATGCTAAAGTTACATTGTCTCTCTTCCCACCATACTTACCCTGACATCCCAAAAATTCATTTTAAATTGTGTAATGTCAATATATTTTTGACATAATGTTTTTTTTGGTCATTAGGGAAAGGAGTAATTAATTAAGAATTTTAAACACCCTCCTTACCCTAGGATGCAGAACCCACAGATACACAGGGCCCACTGCAAGGGACCTGACCATCTGTGGATTTTGGTATCCCTGGAGAGTTCTGGAACAAATTACCAGAAAATACCAAGCGATGACTATATACATATATTAAAATTTGATGTTAGGAATTCAAAGCAGAGCAAAATACCTCTTATAATGTTGGCTAGACCATTATGCACACAGTCAAGTGTAGTTAACTTATACTTAATGTTGGTTCAGTTTCCATAGTTATATGCTAAATGCATCCTGTGTGAATTTTTTCTGTTTGGTAGTGGGGGCTTGGTATTATTTTACTTTTGTTAAATAAGCCCTAATTTGGTGTGATGAAATTATAGAAAACAGAATGGCATACATAAAGTTTTATATATTAAAAAAAAATAAAACCATGACCAAAATTGTATCTAATTTGCATTTGTATCAAATTAAATTCTCCTCCATAAAATCAAATTATATTAAAAAGTTTCTTTGTTGTTTGGAAAATATGAAGTTATCAATTAAATGGAGTGTTACTTTTTTCTACAGAAAAATCTGAAATACATTGCCTTTGATGTCCCCTATCTCTGACTGTGCCGTCAACAGCCACATCTATCTATGACCTGTTGGAGCAGTGGGCAAGTCCATCTGTCCAGAACTGCCAGTCTTACTATTATCTGTTTAATTTGTATGGATGTCGAGAGTTCCCCATTGTAATAGAAATAACCAAGTGTTAAAACATTTCAGCCAACTCTTGGAAAATAACACCCAGCTGATGGTCAAAAAAGAGATCTGGATGAGATAGTGAGCAAGCAAGGACAGAATGGCACCAAAGATACACAAAGTCTACTTTATAGGATATTCTTCAGCAAATCCAGGGAAGATTTGCAAACTGAGTTTTGCACATACCAACTGCAAAGGCTGTGGAGACACACTGGACCACTGAAGTTGAGTGCGTCATTTTTAAAAATTTAATTTAAATAATTAGTACCTAGTCAGTTATTACTAATTTAAATTGCTATAGTTAAATATGTATTACATATAGCATATGTATAAAATAATATATAATATGTTATATTGTGATATGATACATATGATATATACTATGATACATGACTTTAGTTTACAAACATTAAATACTACACTATATGACTACACATTATGCTATAAATATATACTATATAATAAATGTTAATATAATATATTAATACTTACCATATAAAATATATATAATAATGTCTCTTGATAATTTCTTATGGGTTGTCCAAAAATTGAGGCTTTTCACTATCTATCAGAAATACGTGCTTTAATTATACATTACCTACAAATGCAACGGAGGTAAATACAAACTTCAAAATCAATAAGATCTAATGAAATTATTTTCTAAATGGCCCCTTGTAGCTCACATGCAAACAGAAGAAACTTGTGGAGAAGGAAGAAAAAACCTGGTCCAACATAAGTATAAGAAGTTTGGTTAAATAAGCAGAGTGAAGCTGAAAAGAATGCCAATCTTGTAATTCCAGACAAAAATTCCACCTGAAGCAATTAAGCATTAAAGTAGAATTAGTTTAGTATCTTGGTTTATTAAATTACCTATAAAACATTTCCAAATATCCAACTGGGCTCCACAGAAACTTCTTTAAAATTAATCAGACCCTCATCTGGGTTGCGATTTTCCTTTTGTTTCCTTGAGCCCAGTCCAATTTTATTGGGCTTCAGAGAGGCATAGATATTTGTTATCCGGATCAGAAATTCATGTGCGTTTTCTCTTTTTTATATTTTATCTTTGATACATGTTCCCTATTCACAACTTTTCACTGTCTCATCTAACTTTCATAGGATAACCTGTAAAGTCAAAACGCCCTTACATATTGTTGTATTTATCAGTATTCCTTACCTGTCCATTTGAATTTTATATTGATAAAGATATATTTAAAGTTAAATTTTAAGCTGAATAGTTTAAGTTGAAAAATAAGGGATTCTTTTTCATAGGACAGATGGTTGCAAATTAATCTGCAAAGACATATTACTGCTTACAAAGAAAACACTCACAGAAAATCAAAGATGAAAATGTGAGATTGTGTCATGCGTTTTATTAAAGGAGAAGCCCCAAGACTTTTTTACTCCCAATTTCCAAAGAGTTGTGCCTCAACTGATTTGCTTTCCTAAGAGCTGTTATTATCAACGTTTGGCATTTTATGATTTTAGCAATTCTTTATTTTTATTTTTCCAAGTTTGGAATTCACACCTACTTCATGGTATAAACTATATGTTCCTAAAATTTCAGCATGGCAGAGCAGAAAATTGAGAAAAATAAATAGATGCTTAAATGACACAAGAGACTGCCCATGATAGCAAAGGAAATGGCATGCTTTGAGGCACAGACTTGAGACCAGTATGTCTTTTGCTAAAAGAAAAGACAGACACACAACTTGCTATGCAAACTAAATAAATTAATTAATTAATAAGATAATATACACAAAGGATAAAACTAAAATAATCCTGTAGAAAATTTCATCTGAAAAGATTCAAATGGGTAGATGCATTATATCCCTATCTCTTTTTGACTTTCTATGAGTTGTTCCAAAAACTATTCATGAAGAATATTCTGGGTCTTGTGGCACTTCTCATGAGAGTTCCAGGCTAAGGGTTTTCAGAACTTGGGAACTGCTATCCATCCCTTTAGCACCTGCATCATACCCAGTACTCTGTGGGTTTAGGAGCATCCCTGAGGATAACAGAGAAAGACAAAAAAGCTTCCATGAGTCCAGTGGTAGGCGTCTATCACAGTCCTTGCTTCTGGCACCAGATCCTGTAATTTCTTCAGCTCTGAACCTGAAGAGGAAGAAGAATCTAGCTGTGAGGAAACGACAGAAGAGTGTTTCCTCGTTGAACTACACAAACTGGTTTGAAAGTGGGAAACTGGTCTCCTCTTCAGAAGTAGGCATAGCTGAGAAATCAGGTCTAAGGAAAGGGTTACAGACAACAGGTCAAAAGAACATCCACTGAACAGGCTACAATAAGAAGACACAAGGACACGTGCTAGTTGAAAGATATTCTGACTAGTTTCTTGAGGTTAATAAATGGTCTGTATATGATATATTTGCTCATCATGGCAGAGAATGCCAATTTAATTGACTCCTCTTAGTGGGTGCACAAAGTAGCCTTTGAAAAAGGAAGGCATTTACTCTTTGAGCCACCAAGTACACACTGATTTGCTTGAGCTGGCAAACTAGAGTCTCACATCCAAATGCATCTGTTTTGTGCTGCAATAATCTAAGAATATTTTTACATTTTTAAATGTTTTTTAAAAAACGCAAAAAAGAACATGTCAAAGGAACTATACATTGACTGCAAAGCCTAAAACCAGACATTTACTGTCTTGCTCTTTACAGAAAAGTTTGCCAGTCTTTGACCTAAACATCTTACTTGGCCAACCATAAATCTCCTTTTCTGCCTCATCCTTATGGAATGCTATTTGTGATAGATTACACTGCTACTGAGAAAAAATAAATGTGGGAATGTAATGTATAATGATGCTGTTAAATTGTAAGGTATGAATGTATTTTCAATTTTACAATTTAATTTAAAATGAATCAAACTAATGAACTGTGCAGCTCCTTCGGCCACGTACAGTTATACATGGGATGGACTTTGGGGACATATGCCTAGAAGAACCGACTCAATCTCCCACAAGTATTGAGTGTCTACTCTGCACAATGTGGTCAAAATATATTGTTTCCTTGATCCACGAAACTCTTGGTCAACATAATAAAAGCCATTCCTGTTAATTATCAATGGCATAATCTCTACAGCATCTATTTTCTAAGTCTGCTACTAAAGTTGCTCCAGGAAAAATCCAACACCTGTCTGTTCCAGGAAAAATGTGAGAGCACATTCATAAAGTAGGATTCAACATACAGACATACTGTCAAGAAGCTTCTTCTCATTATTATTTTGCTTTAAGTAAAGTGATTTGTTTTCACAGAAGTCAGCACAAATGAGTTACTGAAAATATCGTTGACACACGAATGCTTTTCACACATTTTGCATATCACAGTGAGATTCGGGCTCAATCAACACTCTCCAATATAATGACTGAGCCAAGTTCATCATAACATGAAATATGAATAATATGAAAATGGTTCCTGAGCTTATTTTCATTTTTGTTGTTGCTGACATTAGCTGCTAAGGTTTTTATTTTTGTTTTGTTTTGTTTTTTACCTCTAGCCGTGACATGAATTCAACTTGGGACTTTAATCTGATTTAGTGTTTTCCCAGTATTTCTGTGTTTTGATTTAATTCACTGGCTGGAGGAGAAAATGAGTCTCTAACAATTCCTAGTGTTCCAATCTAATACTTGCACTTTCCTTAAAAGACATTCAGTATTACCTTGTATGAATGTACGATATCGCAAAAACAATTTTTCATAAAGAAATCATTTTCAATTTTTTTTTTTTTTTTTTTTCAGTACGCGGGCCTCTCACTGTTGTGGCCTCTCCCATTGCGGAGCACAGGCTCCGGACACGCAGGCTCAGCGGCCATGGCTCACGGGCCCAGCCGCTCCCGGCATGTGGGATCCTCCCGGACCGGGGCACAAACCCGTGTCCCCTGCATCGGCAGGCGGACTCTCAACCACTGTGCCACCAGGGAAGCCCTCAATGTATTTTCGGTAAAAATGTCATATTTCTTCAATGTGTTAGGGTTGTTGATATTATTACATGAAATCAGGTAACCAGCTTAGGATGACCTGCCACAGCTTACCTTTTACTGTAAGTTAGTAAATGAGTAATGGAGTCTAAAGCAGATGCTAGGGCTTCTGCAGGAACCAAGCATTATCCTCTCTGAAGGCTAACACGCACTGAAATGCTTGGTTTCAGACTGCACAATTAGAGACCCTGCAGCTTATACACACTGTAAATTACCTCAGGGTTTTCAGCCTCAGACCAGTGACAAAGTGTTTCACAACACACACCACCTGTATGCTAATGGAGTGCCCATCTGAGAGGGGGGCATGCATGCTGAAAATGTTGGGAGAGTGTGAGAGCTATTCCTACAGTATAAAATACAGGAATGGGTATAATTAGGGAAGTATGTGATATTGTTTTTGCCATAATATTTCTTAGGAAATTAGTATGGGGACTGTCTTTTCAGAAAACTGTGGAAGGAATCTTTGCCCAAAGGTATAGAGACATCCTGCACCTTTGCAAGGAGATGATTCAAATATTTCCCTGTTTACTGTAAGGAAACTTTACCTCTACATTAATACAACAACATCACTCAACAGGAGCCTTTACGTTATATGTGAATCCTCAGTAAATGTTACAACCTGGAGGGTAATTGTTAGGAAGAGTGAACTTGAAGGTTCACATATTAATTTACGCTATAGTTAAGTTTAAAATTCCTAAAAACCCTCTCTCCTGCTTCCTTTGCCCTACAGAATTCTCCAGAGGGCTATCTACATTGTAGGAATCTATATGATAAGGAAAACAAACAAGGGGAAATAGGAACTGGGAATTCACTGCTGCTTTAACTGACTGACTGCTCCTAGGTTGACTCTTCCCATGTTATCCTCGCATTTCTAGCAATTCTTGACTCTTTCTTAGCTCCCTGGGAGCAGCTTCACTCATCTCTCTTCACAGAGCTTTTCTGGATCCTTTTCCATTGATTTTGAGCACTGTACCATACACACTATGTTTGACATACTATAAACATGAATATATATATATATATAATAGCATACCCAAGGAATAGATGAATAATATTATTTATCTCATATACACACACGCAGATGGTTTATACTGATTTCAATTTCGTTTGATTTTATGTCTGCATGGTGTATAAGTACACACGGTGAGTTTTTGTGCTTTGACCACTGTGGACACTTGAAAAGATGTATTAGCTGCCTACAAGCCCAGCCTCACAGGAAGCCATGTGTGGGTGCGCCTGCCTGCCTGTCTTCCCGGCCAGAGCTAGGGCGGCGCTCTTACTGCTACTGAATACCTCTACCCTCTCCTCATGCCCTCGGAAGATTGCCACATGAGAACACACCCACATATCTAGGGCATGGCCTCCAGAAAAGTGCAAACAGTTTCTCTTAAGTCTTACATGGGACTACAAAAAAGAGGAGAAGCAGAATGGGTGCCTCCTGGGCTTTATTTTATTTTAATTTATTTTATTTTAATCTACTTTTCTCAGTAGTGCGATTTGAGGCTTCCCCTCACCTTTTGCCTACTTCCGTTGCCATGATAAATAGGGATGCAGAGTGATATACATCTGTTACAGAAACCATGTAAACACCTGGAGTAACATAAGCAACAGGTCCTACCCTGGATCTTTGCTTCATCCTTCCATCTCCCTCCATATGTTGGGTGTATGCAAGTTTGTATATAGCTCACCCATTTCGTAGAAATTTGCTTTGCCCCAAGGTTTTTAGAGTTCATAGAAAGGTAGGGGTTGGGGAGTGAGGACAATATTGCTTTGGAAAAAAAAAAAAAAACACTGTGCTAATTGAATGGGTTAATATGGAAATTCAGAAAGCAAGACAGCTCTCTGGAGAAGAGAAGGGACTCCTGGACCAAAAGCACCTTCACTCAAATCCTCTAGAAATACTGGCCTTTTCTTTGGGTTCATAAATTCTTCTATTAGGATAAAACAATGCCTGGGATGTTAATCCGTTAGTCATTGTGCCAATTTCTTAAATTAGACAAAGGTCTAGTCTTTCGGCCTAAGTTAGCTAGGGTGCGCTGCAGAAGCTATGGCAGCATGCTCACCGCGTTTTCCCATCACCCACATCCCAGAGCACACCTGTTGTTTACCGCAGCCACTGCTGCAGGAGGGTAAACTCCTTCTGTAACAATGCTGAAGTCTTCTTTTTTTTTCCAGAATGGCTTAAATCTAAGTTATTTTGTCTTCTTGTTGAATTTCTAAAGTGCTGCCAGACTGGTCACATGTAAGATGCCAGCAGCTTATGAGTTTACATTTTAGTTCACAGGGACGTATCTTTAAAAAGCAAAATACCATGAATAGTCAACGACAGTGATGCATCTTAGATCTATTACTTTTGTAAAAAGCAAAGGCATACATTAGTATTAGCCCGAAAGAGAGTATATTTCTATTAGCTTAAGACTGAGAAAAGAATTTTTACTAATTCCTAATCTACATAATAAAAATAAATCGATGACATAAAAAGACCTAGTAGAAATATCGTGACATTAAAAGCCACCAAGGTCACGAGAGAAGATTAGTTTATCAATAGTTACCTTTATAGTTTGTGTGACGCCAAAAGTTGTTCCTGATACAATTTGTATTTACCTCCCAGGAGAGGGAAGCAAAAGAATAGAAGCTAAATAAAGAGGAGCTTGGTCTTGCCATCACATCACTTAATTATGCTAGAACATACAGTAGTATCAGCCACTGATGAGTCCTACAATTTAATTTCGGGAAAGGTCATCACTAGGGAGCATCTGTAATGTTGCACTGTGAGAGAAGAGAAAACCCATGGATCTTTTCCGTGCCTTGAAAAGCATAATAATTGAATTAAGGAGGATCCAAGAGTTAGATACAGGATACTCAAAACATATTTACTTTCCTCTGCAGTACTAGCGGTCTCAGAAAATCCTTCTAAGAGTTGTTGCTGTTGTTTTGTGTCTGTGTGTGCGCATGTGTGCTTACGCTGTAGTACACAGTAAATCTGTGGCATAATGGAAACAAGCTTTGCATGCAGAGAGATGTAGTTTTAGCTCTTCCTGCCCATAGGTGGGGAACCTGGATAAGATGCTGATTTCTTTGAGCCTTAGTCATCTCATACGTGAGATGTGGATACCAATGCTTATCTCATAAGAATATTATGAGGATAAAATAAAATAAGCTGTGTAATGTGCTCACATTACTAGTGATGATGATGAGAACTACCACTGACAGTATTCACTGCGTGTTAACGATTTGTATAAATAATATTACGTTAGATCCTCCAAATGATAGCTGACTTCTGCTATCCCTCCCCAGCCACACTCCAGGCACCATTACAGACCAAAGTTTAGACGCGGCTATAAATACACTCTACACAGGGGAAGTAAGACAGCAGCTGACAGGTGAACTAAACCCCATCTGGATATCTATGGAGTCAAAAGCTATCAGTCCTGGGAACAAAAGTATAGGTGCAGATGGGAGGCCCTGCTGCCCATCCTGAAAACAATTTTCTACCAGGAAACCTGGTAGACTGGGAGCTCAGAAACACTCATAAAGACTTGATCTAGTTGCATGGACCCTGGTGGAAAATAGGAACCCAGACCGCATATTCTCATGAGTCCCAGAGAATGAAGATTATAATAATACATTTTGGTTTAATAAGTTTTATCTCCACATTTGACAACTAGACATACGCAGTAAAGGCATACTGATGCCACGGTGCCTTTGTGGCAGACTAAATTGTGGGCATTTCTAGATTCCAAGTGATCAGGAATATAACATGGTTGGATGAATAAAATAATTAATTTGGAGAGAATGGCCAAATGTTTTCAGCCAATATTTGCGCATGGCAGCTTGCCTTTTTCTCCTGGCTTTAGAATGCTGACTAGCCTGCTTCATCCAGGAAGATACCGTGAAATCAGAAAAGCTCCCCTCTCCAAATTCCTATCTAAATACACATATGTTTTATGATTCACTTTTCTTTACTCACAGATTAAATTGAGCAAGGGGTAAGTGGCAAAGAAGGAAATAAAAATGGATTACTTGCCCTGCCTCGAACAGAAAGCCATGCTCATAAAATCTTTATTTTCTTACTAAAATATCTAATTATGTTAGTAAAAACAGTAGATTATTGTACAAATAGCTGTAGCCTTCTAGATTTGAATTCACATCATTAACAGATTATGGTCAAAAGGAGACAGGCTTCTCTTCCAGCACCCCCTTACTCACAAACTGTTTCTGGTACGAGGATAATGTAGAAACAAGCCCTGGAATCTAAAATTATATCATCACAGCTAATAGATGCGTACTTAACATAATCTTGCCTAAGAAGGACAACTGTGTGTTATTGAACTACTAACTCTTTCAGTGATTCTTCTCTACTCTGACTTGTATGCCCTTCTCGTGGCATTTACCTCATTTTATCTTGTGTCAAAGTTACTTTTTATATGAATCTTATGTTCCCTACTGGACTATAAAGACCCTTAGGGCACACACACACACACACACACACACGCGCGCGCGCCCTGAATAAGCCATATTTAAGCAGTTGCACTCTGTAATCAATTTGGACACTTTCATTAGAGTGCAGAAGTGGAGGCAGCAGCGAATTTCTTAGATTGTGTAATGTTTCCTTGTTGGAGCTCGCTTGTTGACTTGTTCACACAGGTTGATTACACCCCTGGCTACTGCTGTTGTCAGTAGGTTTCCCTGAAAATAAGATGCTGCAATTCACAGGTGGGAACAAATCCATACAAATAAGCAGCAAACCTACTCATTCCTTTGTGCTCAGTTATAAGTCTCTTTAAAATGTTCCTTCTGTTAGTTCTCTAAATAACCACCGAGTACTGAGCACAGCCCACATTACATTTTACACCCCACCTCGTTCAATCTGGGTGTTAGATCACCTTCAAATGGTAGGGGTCTGAAATGGTCTCTCTCTCTTTTCTTTAGCTCAGTTCTGCTGTCTATAAACTCTTGTCTGTTAAGACACCGCTTTCAGTTAACAAGCTATGAAAAAAGCCAGAGTGAATCAAAGACTCGTAGCTAATTTCGGGTGTGATGAGGCACTGACAGACAAGCAAAATATAGGCTAAGTAGGGAGTGCCAGAGTAGAGATCGGAAACTTCCTTTTCTAAAATTTAAAACAAAACAAAATGAAAGCCACGCCACCAGATTAAGATAATTTTTCCTAGACGCAGTTGGCAGTGGATCCCCAGGCAGTGGAGAATCCTAATGACCTGCCAACCATTACGAGCAGGTCTGCATTTCTAATTACACATGTTTCCATGCCTTATAACTACCTGTTTTGTCTGTTCCACCAGTCTGGAAGCCAGCTGAGAACCACATCAACTTCTCCATGAACTTCTTTTAGTCTGAACATCACAACATTATTGTTAAATGTTTGTAAAACAATACTGTTAAAGCTGCATGAAGAAGCACCAGTAACCTCTTTACTAGCCATTATGTAATTTCCAGTTTCTGAGATTATTATTAATGATTTCATAAAACCATTTCTTAGGAGTTTGTTGTAGTTGGTTTCTACTGAATAGCTAACCATAAATGAAATTCCTGAGTTAAAAGTGATGAATATTTATAAGCTTAGTGAGACAAATTAGTTTTGAAATAGGTTTTATCAACGTTTCCACTGTGATGCAGAATTCCCATTCACTGAATCCTTAACAGCATCAGATATTTTCATTCTAAAACCAATTGATTTTTTAAAACTATTGATGGGGGAAATCAGAAGAATGCTAATATTAAAATTTATGTAACTTTGATAACAACAGGTGATCATTTCCATGTTTATTAACCACTTACACTTTCTATATTGTAATCACTATTTTTCTAAACCCTAAAAAACTGACTTGTTTCTGGAAAAATGATTCAAAGTAGAAAGCTAAATTTTATTTAGTTTCACAGTATACTCTTGCATAAATAACGTCCAGAGATGCTGAAGGAACTACAGTAGAAATAAATTTCCTAATTATTTGTAGATTTCTTTTTGCATCTTGTCTGAGATGTCAGTTACCTATAAAAGTATGGCAAATAACCCATCATCCTGTAGAATACACTGCTGTCTGGGAGTCTGTAGGCCTAATGGAAACAATTTCCTTCTTCTTCTTCTAATGTAGAGGTCATAATATCCTTTCTGAAGAATACAAAATGCATCCATGTATGATTCAGATGGAGGGATACTAAAACATGCTAAGTCATTTGGAAAATATAAAATTTCTGCAGTCATAAATACATGCCTACAAGCAGCAGTAAAAATAGTTCTAGCTCAGTCAATTTGATACTAAGGCACAAGATTAAAACTTTTAAAAATACAGGTCTCTGCATTCTGCACTATTTTACTGTGGAAAGGCAACAGAATGAAGATGCAACTCACCCCCACCTCCTTGTTGTCTCATCTTTCAAGTGTTAGTTTCTAAGAGTAACTTGATGATATTTTTCAGAATTCTCATTAAAATTTTTAATAGCATATACATTTTATTTATGTCCAGGCACAAAAAAAGGCTAGTGTAACACTTTCTAGAATGTTCCCAGTTGATATTTATTCCTACTTCTGAGAAGTTTGTTCTGGATAGGAGGTCACCACTTCTTTAAACTGAAATATAGTTGATTATGTATGATATGAGTTACAGGTGTACAATATAGTGATTCACAGTTTTCAGAGGTTATACTCCATTTACAGCTACCATAAACTATTGGCTGTATTCTCTATATTGTACAATATATCCTTGCAGCTTATTTTATACATAACAGCTTGTACCGCTTAATCCCTTACCCTTATATTGCTCCTCCCTGCTCCCCTCTCCCCAGTGGCAACCACTAGTTTGTTCTCTGTATCTGTGAGTCTGCTTCTTTTTTGTTATATTCACTAGTTTGTAGTGTTTTTTAGGTTCCACATATAAGTTCCACATATAGGTTCCACAGTATTTCTTCTTCTGTCTGACTTATTTCACTTAGCATAACACTCTCCAAGTCCATCCACGTTACTGCAAATGGCAAAATTTCATTATTTTTTATGGCTGAGTAGTATTCCACTGTATATATTTACCACCTCTTCTTTATCTTTCTGTTGATGGACACTTAGGTTGTTTCCATATCTTGGCAATTGTCAATAATGCTGCTATGAACATTGGGATGCATATATATTTTTTGAATTAGTGTTTCTGTTTTTTTCAGATATATTATATACCCAGGAGTGAAATTGCTGGGTCATATGGTAGTTCTATTTTTAGTTTTTTGAGAAACCTCCATACTATTTTCCACAGTGGCTACACCAGTTACATTCCCACCAATAGTGTACGAGGATTCCCTTTTCTCCACGTCCACGCCAACATGTGTTATTCGTGGTTTTTCTGATGACCGCCATCCTGACAGGTGCACGGTTTTGATCTCGCTGTGCTGTTGGTTTGCGTTTCCCTGATGCTTAGTGATGCTCAGCATCTCTTCATGTGCCTGTTGGACATCTGCATTCCCTCTTTGGAAAAATGTCTCTTCAGTCCTTCTGCCCATTTTTTTGTTTTTTTTACATTGAGTTGTATATTTTGAATATTAACCCCTTATCTGTCATACCATTTGCAAATATTTTCTCCCATTCAGTAGGTTGTCTTTTCATTTCGTCAGTGGTTTCCTTTGCTCTGCGAAAGCTTTTAAGTTTACTTAGGTCCCGTTTGTTTATCTTTGCTTATATTTCCTTTGCTTTAGGAGACAGATCCAAAAAAATATTGCTACGATTTATGTCAAAGAGTGTTTTGCCTATATTTTCCTCTAGGAGTTTTAAGGTTTCTGATCTTACATTTAGGTCTTGAACCCATTCTGAGTTTACTTTTGTATATGGTGTTAGAGAATTTTCTGATTTCATTCTTTTACATGTAGCTGTCCAGTTTTCCCAGCACCACTTATTGAAGAGACTGTCTTTTCTCCACTGTATACTCTTGCCTCCTTTGCCGTAGATTAATTGACCATAGGTGTGTGGGTTTATTTCTGGGCTCTCTATTCTGTTCCCCGGATCTGTGCGTCTGTTTTTGAAGAGGTCACCACTTTTTGCTCTGGTTGGCTTTTATAAGTTATGCAGACTCATGACCTCGATGGATAGCCTGCATCTGACCAACTGCACAGTAACTGTATAAAGTCTTACATGACTCTAATCACAGACCTACCTGCACTTTGTCCAATTCCCCTGCTTCTCCCCATTCCCTTGCCCCCCAAACCCATTTTCATCCTCCTAAATGGTCAACTTGAGTCAAACAATTAGTAACTTGCGAGAACACAAGGAAACAACAATGACACCACTTAGCTCAATAACAATAAATTATTAAGAGCTTTTCCCCTATAATTTCAGAATGGGTAAATAAAGAGGCAGTTAGAAATGAAGTAGATACATTTTTCAAAAGAGCTGTGTATAATTTACAAAGAGAAAACTGCAGTTACATTTTATAATCAAAGCACATGTTTGCTCAAAAATCTGACTGCAGGGGTTTTCTAGTCATACATGGGAAAAGCTCTCACATGCTGATACTGACCTCATTGACTCATCAGGAACATATGGTGACAAATACATATCTAATGTATTATTAGAACAATGCCATACTGATGATGCTAGGTAAATTGTATTATTAGGACTTAGGGGAACTGAACTCTACAGTGTATTCAAATCAATATGACTTGATATATACTTTGCACAATTTATATCCCTGAAATAATATTTTTTATAAATCTAGGTAAAAAATAATATCTATGAATACAGAAAACGATGCACTTCCTCGTTGGAAATGATACATGCAGAATATCTCATTAAGAGCAGAAACAAAACCATAGAATAGAATCAGGATAGAAACAATCTACGTGGTATCTGTTGATAATATTATATCCTTTCTCTTTATCTTTGGAGAATCAAGGATGGAGATTTCAAATGATCATTTTTCGTTTGGGGAACTTAGTGTAGAAATACTTTAAAATCAGTTAAATATAATTTACACTGAATTTCTTGAACTTACATAGCATCTATCATTGGATTATTAATCACTATTCATCTTTCAGATTCATGTGCAAACTATAATAAAATTAATACATGTAACTATAAAGTTAAAAATGCTTACCTATTAGTTTCACCTATTTTTCATAAATCAAATTATAGTAACCTAGGTAACTCCCAGATATTGGTGAATATCTAATATCATCATTATATAAATCATTTTATAAATAGCCAACATTTTGCATGTATCACCTATCCAAGAATGGTTTGCCAAATGTGTGAAATGCTCTGCCAATTCCTGCCAGTTTTCCTGAGGATCAGAAAAACAAAATCACACCGGACCCTCCACAGCCAGGGATAAAGCATGTTCTCTGTAACGCAAACAGAAGGTAAACTACTCTGTGGGTTACAGAGTGGGAGTGGGAGGGATGGACATAAAGGTAGCAGAGAACAGCTTCAGGTATCATTAAATTCAAGAGCTGGAGTGGCAGAGATCATGACGCTCATTCACTCGTACAATATAATGCATTGTATTCACTCGATACACATTCATGTGTTCCTACAATAATCCATGCATAACATTGATCCTTCTGAGTAGCCTTTTGTTAGTTAAAATACAACAAAATCAAATTAATATTAAGGTAATTCACTCATGACAATGCACGGACTCATCAATGGCATACTGACATACAACTCCAAAATCTATGATTTACATTAGCTTATGGTGCTAAATGGATGGTGGAATTCCACTAACTACTGTGACTTCTCTGACTGTTGATTTCCCAAGTAGCAAATATGGCAAGGAGTACTTTTTACCCATTTCACAGGGAAACCTTACTAAATAGTAATTATATATTGGGAAATGTTTTAACCTCTCCTAGGAGAAATATTTGCCAAAGCATAAATCCGTCAAGGAAATGATGATTTTATTATTAAGATTGTTTTGTAGATAAAGTGAAGGTATGAAAAAAGACAACTGCTTTCATTATTAACAAGAAACAACTTTTGAGCACCTACCAACTGCTTTTATACAGTCTTTCTGAGAGGCAATCTTATCGGTTTCACATAACTAAAACATAATAACTGAAAAATGCCTTAAGTAAATAACCCAGGATAAGTTTTGTTTTGTTTTTTAATATAAGAAGATAGTAATATTAAATCATGCCCACTGGCACATTTCTCAATACTGAAGCCATACTACCTGGCATTTTTCTTTAATGTTCTCCTCGTAGTTTTCGCTTCCTTAACTTAGCTGGGAGCAAACAAAATTTTGCTCACAGGTGCCCCTTAGGCAGTGCTGTACAGAGGTTATCCCTCTGTTAATTTCCTTCCTTGTTTACTGACCTGTCCTCACTGTGTGTAAACTCTACCTGAGCAGCACTGATATGCACCCTCCACATTCAGGGGTGCATCCACAGCCCCTCGCACTAGGCCTGGCATCACACAGACACTATATAGATAGTTGTAAATGAACGAGCCGATGAATGAATGCCACCGTCCTAAGCCTTTCGGACACTACAGAGAACACAGAGATAAACCCACAAGGTTTTGCCCTGGAGGCATACTGCAGACACCTGTCCTACCCACACAGTGCACTTGTCTCCCTGAGTGCTTTCTCTGCCTGCTTCACTGGCTCAGTCTTTCCTGGCCGGGCAGGGAGAGCTGAGTGTACTTCACCTGGGTGTGGCCCTCAAACTTTACAGAAGGGAATTTAGCATATGAATACCTCAGCTTTTCCCTCCTCAGTGTGGACACACTAGAGGATCTTACAGATCCTCAGAGGACCGTACTGCAGCGTCTCAGGGCCTCACCCTGCTCTTTAGCACACATCCTTCCCTTCCCTGTCTCAATCCTCCCCTTCTCCTATAAGTGATTTCCAAGATCAACTCCAACATAAATTACTTGCACTCAAATCCTTGCTTCAGTCTTCAGTTTGGGGACAAGCAACTTACATTCTGGTAGGAAACAGCAACCTTAAATCACAGTAGTACAATATTAAAAGTAACAGAGGCCATATGGAAGTGCAGATGGAGTGCTATGGAAGCTCATGGGAGGGGCTGTACCTGGAAGAATCGATAAAGATGCATTGAAAGAAGAAAGAACCAAGATATATACCAAATTGGTCAAACCTCATCTGGGTTGAGTCGAGAGTGATGGTTAGGGAATAGACATGAAGAAGCTGAGACCATTCCTAACAGAGTAAAAGGAATAAGAAACATATGGAGGCCATACAGCAGAGTTGTATGGAGAACACAGTGAGTGTTTGTTTGTCTGGACCATAGACTGTGTGAAGGGAGTTTCTGGGAGGATGGGTTGGAAAGGGACTCTAACTTGTATGTTTGGCCAAGAATTGCAATTGTTTTGTATAGGCGACGAAGAGCCTTAAACTTTTTTTTTAGAAAGTAAGTGACATGATCAGACTGTGCCTTAGGAAAACTGATCTTTTAACTGTGTCAAATAGATTAGAATAAGGAAAGGGAGTTGTGAAATCCTTGCACAAAGCTAGTCCAGTAGTACAGGTAGCAAATAATGATGCCCAGAGTAAAGGTTACAACAGAGGCAAAGAAAAAGAAAACAGAAGTATATGTTAGCCGCAGCCTGACCGGCTGTAAGGCAAGGACGTGACCATAAAAATGAAACACAGAAAGTAGAGCAGGCAGAGAAGGCTCTGAGTCAGACAGACTTGGGTTTAATCCAGTGTGAGATCTTGCAGGCTCTTTCAGCCCTGTGAGACGTGAACATTTCCATTTATAAGAAAGAGAAGAAGACATACCCCATTGGCTACCGAGGCATAAAACAGATAATGCATCTGAAGTCCAGCAGAGTGCCTGGAGAACATTAAGCGTCTGATTAATCGATGGCAGTTATCATCACTGTTGTTAAAAACATGAATAAGTAAGCAAAGTCTTTTAAAAAATGATATCCTCAAAGCTAAAATTTAGCCAAAGAGATTAACATATCAAAATAAATAATTTACCATAGAATGGATAAACAACAAGGTCCTACTGTATAGCACAGGGAACTATATTCAATATCCTGTGATAAACATTAATGGAAAAGAATATGTATGTGTATAACTGAATCACTTTGCTGTACAGCAGAAATTAACACAACATTGTAAATCAACTATACTTCAATAAAATAAATTTTTTAAAATAAAAGAATTTACCAATCAGAAGAGGTGTGAGGTTTATCAGCCTAGAATTAATCATTAAAGAAAGGAAGGCAAAAGACATAACAGGCACGCACCTAGAGCAGAATCCAGTGCATTAGTCTATGTGAGTCACACAACTTACGCTTCTTCCTCTGCTTCCATGATCTCAAAACAACCTTGAGATTGTGATTTGGTTTCACCGAAGGTCTGACTACAATAACAGAAAATGCTGGCCATGCCAACTTGAGAAATCTGTTTTCTGTTCGAGTGGTATTTTTATTGAAGTTTAATAAATACTCACTTAAAATTTATATATAGTTTCTTATGACATGGTTTAACATGATCATACCCTCAATTAAAGACAAATTCAAGTTTCTAAGCGTATCGACCTTAAGATTACACTCTAGGCCAGGAAGAATTTAGCAAAAATATCTGTTTGCTGATTTATTTCACTTCTCTCACAGGGCCTGGTGCATGATGGCCCACCACACTCCTGAGGGAATGATTCAGCTGTACAGCTTGGTTCATTCTACTTCGTTTACGTTCATAATCAGCTGCAGTTAAGTAAGATGGAACCATGACCAACTTCAGCAAAGTTTCTTAACAAACATGACACTATTGATCTTCCAATCCAAGATGGGGAAGTTCTGTAGCATGAATTACCACCACGGTCAAAGGGATACCAACACTGGCTTTCACTGCAACTAAAACTCAGATAAAACAGAAATATAATAATCCATGATTTTATCATTTTTACACAACTTTGAAGCAAGGTTTTCTTCCCACCTACAGAGAAATTTATACAGAACAAGACTAAAGGTAGGAAGTATTCTGATATAGTACGAAGAGTACTTGATTGAGAGTTAAAAAACCAGGAGAGAAATCTGCTCTCACCTCTGTCATATACTAGCTGTATGATATTAGTCAGACTGCAGACACTTGCTAGGACTCAGTTTCAATAAATGTTCATGAGACTGTTGGGTTAGATGATTATGAAAGTCTCCTAAAGTTCTAAAATCCCCCCTGAAACTGCTATTTCTCCTTAGCCAAAACAGATTTGATCTTATTTCTCACTCCCTTTTTATTTCGTAATGGGGTTTGCACAGATAAATAATAAGAAGTAATAAAATATTTATCGTGACCTATGTCTATTTAAATCAGGGAATTCCTGTTCTTGAACATAGCACCAATATTTGTTATTTATTACAGCCAGCAAGGCAGAGCAGTAATTCAGATCCTGGCCAGCTCACCCCAAGGTGCTTAATAAATATTGATGACCCAATCTGTGTCTAAAGGAAACATATTCTCTTGCGGGGAAAGAATCAGGTTTCCTTTCAAGACATGACGGGAAACATTGTTACAGAACTTGATTCTTTATTGCATAGCACTTTGTTTTAGCATTAGACTTTTTGAGATCTACTGTTTTTTAATTCATCCACGGCGGCATATTAGCAGAGTTATTCTCTATTTACCTAAGAATTTTACTATCAAAAAGCCTGGATTCTTCGGGAGTTATTTTCTCCATCTTTGCTGCAGATGCACTAAAATTCTGAAGCTTCTTCTCAATGTTAATTGGAAAGTAACATTTGGTGTAATAACTCTTTAAACAGGGACCTTCAAGCAAGTATTCATATGTTTACCAAAATCAGACTGAATGAAGATGAAATGTTCTGTTCTTTATGCAGGCATTTGGCCATCTTTCTCAGGTAGAACAAGTTTCTATTGTAATAAACATAGCTAAAAGACCACTGTGGCTTCTACATTCTATCAACACGTTTGTGAACATATATACCAGGATCCAAACCCAAAGGCACAACATTTGGCCTTCACAGTAAATCAGCAGTGAAATTAAAATTGCCTAAGAATATACAACGTGGAGTTGTGTTCAATAATGTACAAACTGTAGAAGCTCCATTGATGGTCCTCTGTTCCAATGTCCATAAGAAGGTCTACAACCACAGAGTAAAGTCGGGGCTCACAACCTATGACTTGCCACAGATGGTAAGAAGGGGGGCTATTGAGATGCCTATGCCAGTATCCACCAAGGCACCACCACCTAGGATTGGTAAAGACATTTCCAGAGTCACCAAGAACAGATTCAGGGCCAACAGTATGGCTGAGGCAGTGTCCTAGAGTCATTGCTGCTACCCAACACACTCAACTCAAAACAGAGTGGATTTTATTTTTTTTTTATCCTCACTTTCCCAGTCCCTCCCTCCTCCCAGTTACCGGGCTCTGTTTTGCCCTGTATCTTACATACTCCCTTATTCCTTATCCCTATTCTGGATCTCTACCCAGACAGCCTGGGAAAATCTTGCCTTGCTCTGAAAAGACTATTTCCTTCCCCATTGCTCCTGTACTATAAAAAACTATTATTTCAATAGTAGCTATTGTTAGATCATTTTACCATGTTCCAGATACTTTTCCAAGTACTTTCCATACATTAACTTATTGAAGACTCGCAATAAATCTATAAATGAGTATTATTAATACCTCTATTAGCAGCTGAGGAAACAGAAAAAGAATAAAAATCCTCCCAGAGTCTTAGTATGTGAAGAACCTGAGATATGAAATCATACAGTGGGGACCCAATAATACTCTTCACTAAACCCTACTGCTTTACTGTATCACTGTGTGATATGAATTATTCAAAATTTATTAAAATTTGTTGAGACTTGCTTTATGTATGACTTAGATGATTTTTAAGTGAAAATATATAATTTAGAAGTGTGTAGGGGCTTCCCTGGTTGCGCAGTGGTTGAGAGTCCGCCTGCCCATGCAGGGGACGCGGGTTCGTGCCCCGGTCCGGGAAGATCCCACATGCCACGGAGCGGCTGGGCCCGTGAGCCATGGCCGCTGAGCCTGCGCGTCCGGAGCCTGTGCTCGGCAACGGGAGAGGCCACAACAGTGAGAGACCCGCGTACCGCAAAAAAATAAAAAACAAAAGTGTGTATATTTTATAAGTTATACACACACTAGTTTTATGTACAGGTTTTAACGAATCAGACTTGTTCATTGTGTTGTTCAAATTTTCTTTATCTTTGCTTACTTTTTATTTTCTTCACCTATCAATAATTGACAGATATATGTGAAATCTTCCAGTATGATAGCAGAGTTCTATAGTTCTATCAATTTTGTTTTGTTACTATGTTAGGCTTTTTTGTCAATTGCACACAATTCTAGAATTATTATAGCTTTCCGGTGAATTTCAATGAACTCAGATGGGAAGAAAAACATTGATTAAACTGATTCATACTCAAGTGTAAAGAAATCCCACTTAAACTTTCCAAAATTACTCAATTTTGAATCAAAAGTAATCTTTTATTCAATAATCGGAATAAATATTTTACTTGTGAATATTTTTAAAATTTGTGGATGGAAATATTTTGTGCAGAGTTGTCTCCTGAACTGCTTGAATCTCATCAGGACTTTGATCTCAAAGAAAGCTGGCTTCAGGCTCACAGAAGTTGCCTTCATCCAAACCAATACTTCTCCAAATTCTATCCACTCTAAACCATTCTACCGAAAGATTAACATTCCTACAATTCATTCATGAATTTTATTTTTTCATTGTCCATTGAACACAATAGGTGTCATGATAGTCAGTGCCTTTACAATTTGACTTCAATTTCCATCTTAAGTCCTTTTGCTTACACTTATCTCACGCCATAATCAAAGCATTATTTGCTGCACTCTGATGGTGATTTCATTTTCTCCCTTAAGTCCACATGGTTCTTTCTGTCAAACACCTAGCTCAATAAATATTTTTTCAAAAGGCTTATATTTTTCCAAGATGGTCAAACTCTAGTGTAAATCTAATCTTTGAAAAGCACACTTAGGACCCAGCGGAGAGTCTTGTATGCCCATCTATACATTATATCTTTCAATTTTGTTAGACACAGATGACTACAATTCTGTCATGTAATAATCCCCTCTTCTGGAAAATAACTATTTAGGACAAAGTTGTGTTTCTTCAAGAAGAGTTCTGGACTTTTTTTTAAATAAGATGACTCACTGTTAAAATGTATATATGACTCTACAGAGATTGTAAAAAGTAAATTTTTTTAAAGCCTTAAGATTAAAATATTTAATTCTAAATTTAATTATTTCTTATTTGTTTCCTGCATACAATGAGTAGTACATTTCATAGAATTATTTTATGTCTCACCAAATATTTTCCCTGTTCTAATTAGAAACATCTAATGAGAAACATCTTAAGTGAATCAGTTATTGAAAGAGCTTATGCTATTTCTGTATGTAATGGTTTCAATTCTAACAAAATAACAAAATTGAATTTCAGCTACAATAATTTAACTGCTCTTCCCCACCTCCATGAAAAACACCTCCAGTTTGCCTGCTTCTTTTAGGGGATCAAACTGAATTTTTTATGTTAAATTTCCACTCAGAGAAAGAGGAAAAAGCAGGAGAAAATGAAACCGGGAAATTCTATCAAGTAATGGTCCTTCTGCTTTCTTAGTAGGTAATTTTATAGCCTTTGTTAATCTGAAGTGTATAAAAATATTTCAGTTGCAGGGGCTTCCCTGGTGGCGCAGTGGTTGAGAGTCCGCCTGCCGATGCAGGGGACACGGGTTCGTGCCCCGGTCCGGGAAGATCCCACATGCCGCGGAGCGGCTGGGCCCGTGAGCCATGGCCGCTGAGCCTGCGCGTCCGGAGCCTGTATTCCGCAGCGGGAGAGGCCACAACAGTGAGAGGCCCGCGTACCGCAAAAAAAAAAAAAAATTTCAGTTGCAGCTTGTGGTTTATAAGACACAAAAGTCACTTTTCTTTTACGTTTATTATGTACAAATGTGTACTTGGCAGTTTCATATAACTATTTTCACAAGTTCCACATCTTGTTTAACATAAAGAGCACAAAGGAAACCTCAAAGTAATAAATGAACAAGCCTTCATACTACACATGCACCGGCTATTTTTGTTAAATATATGGCATTTACTTGCTGATAGTTATTCTCCATGAAGTCGTATCATTAAATTCCATGTGTGTCTATTACCACTGACTCTCCAGTGTCTACAGCACAGTCCCTTGCAGAACAGAAACTCCTAATAAACATTTGTTAACTGACCTGACGATTAATTAATACTCATTAGTAAGGAATAGTTTTTGATCAGGAGCACTGAATGCCCTCTGGTATGTTATTTAATGTCATGAATATTTAATAGAAGCTAACGATAAGAATTAGAAATGTTTGGCATGAAATATTAAATACGAAAATATCTGTGCTAAAACTGGGGTACAAACTGCACACACATTATTTGATTTACCTACGTTATTTGTAACTAGCTGGAAAAGGCCACTTAGTCCCTGGGGAAAAGTGCCAAATAACATTAAATATATGTGTAATATGCACCTGGGACTCAATGTGAGGCGCTGCCATTTGTCACATTAGGATAAAAGATGACCAAAGTAGTGAGCTGTGCAACCATTACTACACTTCCAAACACCTGATCACCGGATCCGTAGAGCGCTGTTCTCGAGAGATGCTCCTTGGAAATCAATTTAGGAAATGCCTCAGGGTATAATGTTTATATATACATACGGCACATGGCATATTAAAACCCTAAGAAAGCTTTTTAACATTGTCAATAACATATTTTGGGAAATCTGAGTTTTAAGATGATTTTCTCTTAATAAATTAAAAAGGAAAGAATCTGTAATGATGGAAAAAATGTTGAGTTGTGTAGGAATTCACTGCCAAGTTCACCTCCGCATAGAGAACTATTGCTGTCTCAACTGAACCACCAGAGCTGGACCGTATAACAGAAATACAGGGCAAGCCACTTAGCAATTTTAACTATTCTGGTAACCACGTTAAAAAAGTATAAAAAGAAACAGGTGAAATTAATTTTAATAGTACATTTTATTTAACATAATATATCTACAATAAAATCCTATCATCTCAGCATGTCATAAAAATAAGAATTATTCCTGAGATACTCTGCTTCCTCTTTTCATATAATATCTTTTAAATCTTGTATTTTATATTACATCTTAATCATATGCTAAAATTTCAAAGGTCAAATACAGTCGTGGCAAAACAATGAAAATATGTTTACTGTAAGATTATTTTACACTGCATCAGTTTTTAAATTTAAGTTGATTAAAATGAAATGAAACTGGAAAAGAGCATTCCCTCCACCTCACTCACCCCATTTCAAGCGCTCAGTAGTCACACGTGGCCAATGGCTGCCCTACTGGAGAGTGTAGGTGTGCAGACTCAACACATCATCTGCATGAAAATACAGCCAGTCTACCATAATGCCATTATCCAGTGAGACTAGAAAATATGGTAAGCACTTCAAGCCGTCCAACAGGAGGGTCTATCTAGGTCCTGCATAAAATAACCATGGGAATCAAATTTCTCAAGGAAGAGACACAAGGAATTATTTAGCCAATATTTAACTCATACTAAATTGAGTTACATCACATTTTTAAAAGTCTCATCATAAATTTCATCCATTTAACTTTTTATATCTGGATGTGTTTTAGAATGAAACTGGATAATATAATTCCTACCTTTGTGGAAAAGGAAAGAAAAAGAGGGAAAAAGGAAATAAAAGTTATTATTTGGGGCAAACCCTAGCCATTACAATATTATTCTGGATTTCTTTAAAATGAAAAATAAAAGAGAACAAAGAAAAGCAACAAACAAACTCACAAATAATGATGTTATAGTAACAGGTAACAATACTTTTAAGTAGATATAGCTTTCCACTAAAATAATAATTACGCTGTACTCAGTTGACAATTCTAGGAGATAATCATAGATCTTAAATGATATTTTCTCAAATATTAACATGGAAGTCCTTTCCACTAAAAGATCACAAAATACAATATTAGAAATTAGAAAGTAAACTTTCTTAAGGATTTTCTTTCATTCAAAAAGCTAAGAGGTGTTAAATTTGAAATAACTAATTTTTTTAATCTGCTTTATAAGGCAGGGAACCAAAAAAAAAAAAAAAAAAAATCCAAGATAGAATGCCTCCTGTAAAGACTACATCCTAGAGTGCACAGGTGAAAGTCCAATGGGTGCCAAACTTAATTTGGAAGCCTCTCGACTGATGATAAAACAGAGCAGAAATTGATTAATCTCTGTGAGCGACAACGCTGGTGCTATTAAGCATTCTAAAGTGGCAACTTCATTTCCTCCAGGGCAAAACATACTTAGAACAGAAAAGCTGCTTTCCCATAAAATAATCTGTTTTGCAGGCTTAGGAGGTTTCAGCTGGATGACATGCCTTAACCTTTCTGGAGTGGGTAAATTGTCGTAAAGCTCATAGCAAAACAGCAGAGTATGCGCCAATAATATTTCACGTTGCTTTGCCCAGGGTAGAGGTAAGAGAGAAGCTGCATTTGTATGCTTATGGAAGCCTTCTTTCAGGTTAAAATTAATGGGAAACTGACCTTGAAGAATATCTGTTTAGTAAAGAATTGGAGAACATTATTTAGATTAAAAAATAACAGCTAGGCTTCCCTCGTGGCGCACTGGTTGAGAGTCCGCCTGCCGACGCAGGGGACACGGGTTTGTGCCCCGGTCCGGAAGCCTGCGCGTCCGGAGCCTGTGCTCCGCAGCGGGAGAGGCCACAACAGTGAGAGGCCCGCGTATCGCCAAAAAAATAATAGCTATATGGTGCCAAACAACTGGTCTTTGGATTAAGTACACACAAAAATTAACTGGCTTGACTATTTTAGGTTAAAAATATCTATTCATATATCAATTACAAAGTTAGATCAACTCATCTCATACATGCACAGTTTACTGAACTAAAATAAATAATTCCTTTTTAAAACAGACCTAATTAATTTCAACAGACTTTTCTATCGTATATATCACCTGGTGAATGGTACTGAACATGTACAATTTCTAGTCCTATTAAGATACTACCCTATAAAATATTTGTCTCAAATGCTAAATCATGATGAGGAATATAATGCAGAAATTCACAGATATATACCCTATAAGTGACTGCCTATCCCAAAACAGACTTGAAAGAAATCCAAACTTACTCAGAGTTTTATTACTGAATATAAGGATATTACACATACATATTACACATAGTTATCTATAATATAAATATATTTATATACATTTACAATTTATAATAATATAGAATGAAATTCATCCAAAGTGCTTAGAATTTTTGCACATAACAAAAATATAGATTTTAAGTTTTACAAAGTATATTCACATTTAATATTGTATCAAATGTCAAATTTTTTCAAAATGCCAATAAATGTAAGAAAGATTCAATCATTGTCTAATACACAATGAAAAATATTAAATGAATCTAATTTAGTAATTAACGGCACGTCAGATGTTTTGACTACCTGCCCAATGCTATATCTACTATACACATTACACAACACCATCTTTCTCCTTTTTTCTACAAGAGATTGCCAGTCTATTGATTTTCTAATTGTCTTTCACCATCGTATCAGCCAACATTTAGACTCTGGCCATTAACATAATTATTATGTGTTTAAAGATGAAAACAGATTTTTATGAGACTTAGAGCTGCTTTTTAAGTCACTTGGTTATGCTCTAAACCCTTCCAAGTAGATTACAGACTCAACAATTTGTTCATGGTCAACTCATCGCCTTTATTTAAAGAGTCAGCATAAGAACAAAACTGCTTTCTTCTGTAAAGCAAAGCTCAGTGTAACCATGGGTCTCTCTTTGGCCATCCACCCTTTGATTTAGATTTTTTTTCCTCGCTTCCAAAGGCCATTTTTAGTATCTTGACACATTTCTAACTTTTTTTCTAACCCCAAATTGGTTGCTGCATTTCTCGGCAGCAAAATAATCAATCTTTTTTTCTTGTTACTGTCTTAATTTAAATAATGCATTTGATCATGACAAAAACAATGCAGCCATTTCTTGAAAATGTGGAACAGATGAAGAATTACAGAGCAGCGTTCGCCAAAACTTCAGAAATTCACATATTTATGGAGATTGAACTTCAACAAAGGTGCCAAGAACACACAATGAGAAAAGGACAGTTTCTTTGGTAAGTGGTATCAAACTGGTTTTCCACATGCAGAAGAATGAAATTGGACCCTTATTTCACTCCATATACGAAAATCAACTCAAAATGGGTTGAAGACTTAAATGTAAGACCTGAAACCATTAAACTATTGAAAACAAAATATAGGGGAAAAGTGTCTTGACATTGGTCTAGGCAATGATTTTTTGGATATAACCCCCAGAACACAAGCAACAAAACAAAAATAGAAAAATGGTATTTCATTAAACTAAAAAGCTTCTGCACAGCAAAGGAAAAAAATCAACAGAGTGAAGAGACAACCTACAGAATGGGTGAAAATATTTGCAAACCATACATCTGATGAGTTAATATTCAGAATATATGAGGAACTCAAACAACTACATAGCAAGAAAACAAATAACCCAACTAAAAACTGGGCAGAGGACCTGAACACACATTTTTCCAAAGAAGACATACAGCCAGCGAACAGGTATATGAAAAGGCTCTCAACAACATCAGGGAAATGCAAATCAAAATCACAATGAGATATCTTCAAATACCTGTTAAAAGTAGCTACTATCAAAAAGACAAGAGATAGCAGGTACCGGTCAGGATGTGCGAACACGGGAACCCTGGTGAACTGTGGTGGAATGAATACACATTGGTTCAGCCATTATGGAAATCAGTATGGGGATTCCTCAAAAAATTTAAAATAGAACTACCATACGATCCAGCAATCTCATTTCTGGGTATATACTCAAAGGAAATGAAATCAGTATCTCAAAGAGATGTCTTTACCCCCTGTTCATTGCAGCATTATTTACAGTAACCAAGATATGGAAATCATCTAAGTGTCCATCAACAGATGAATGGACAAAGAAGATGTGATATCTCTATCTCCATCTATCTATCTATCTATCTATCTATCTATCTATCCATCTACCTTCATCATGAGAAAGAAGTAAATACTGCCATTTGCAACAACATGGATGAACGTGGAGGATATTATGCTAAGTGAAATAAGTCAGACAGAGAAACATAAATACTGTCTGATCTCACTTATATGTGGAATTTTTAAAAAATGTCAAACTCACAGGTACAGAGTGTAGTACATTGGTTACCAGGGGCTGGGCTGAGGGAGGAGAATGAAGAGATGTTGGTGAAAGGGTACAAGTTTGCAGTTATGCAGGATGAGCAAGGCTAAAGTACAGGCATGATGACTATATTTAATAATACTGTACTGAACACTGGAAATATGATAAGAGAATAGATTTCAGGTACATTCTTCACACACACAAAATGGTAACTATGTGAAGAGATAACATGTAAACTAGCTTGACTGTAGTAATCACTTCACTATGTATATCAAATCACTATGTTGTATACCTTAAATATATACAATTTTTATTTGAAATACTCATTACAAAAAATGTTGAGCAGATGATTAAGGTATACCAAGCTGTGCCTGCCAAAACTTCAACCTGGCAGACTTTTTTTAAATACATAAGACTGATATACTTTTTATTTATGTCAAGAAGGAAATACGACATACTAATGACGCACAGAATACACCCTGAAAAAAATTTTATATAATTTTTCTGCTCAATTTTTTTGACAGCCTGAAAACATTGGCAATAAACTTCATAATGGGTGAAGGAGGTTAAGAAGTTCAAACTTCCAGCTTGAAAATAAATTTAAGTCAAGGGGAGGTAACGTACAGCACTGTGACTATAGTTAATAATACTTCAATGTATATTTGAAAGTTACTAAGAGAGTAGTTCTTAAAAGACTTTATCACACACAAAATATTTTGTAACTATGTATGGTGCTGGATGTTAACTAGACTTATTGTGCTGATCATTTTGCAATATATACAAACATTTGTATGTACAACATAATGAAATTAACATGTTATATGTCAAATATAGCTAAATAAAAAATTTTAAATGAAACTACAGATATACATCACCATTATTTTGAAAGTTCTCAACAGAATGCAGTACTGATATAATTGAAAAGGATAATATAAAGTGTCTCCTTTAGGTTCAAAAAGTTAACTGCACAGATAAAGACGTGGAGTGGCAGAGCTGAGAGTTTCTTCTGAGTGCAAGACGAGCAAATAGAATGATAATGCTGACAAAAATACCTAATGCAGTATTTGGCTCCACTTTCCCAGGACGCATGTCCAAACAGGAGAAGACTACACTTTAGAGCACTGTGTTCAATTCTGATATAGCATTTTACAAAGAGATATTGACAAAATAGAGGTCACAGAGAAGGCTGCTTTCAAAATTTTGGTCTGCTGACCATGAAGAGATTTTTCTGTAATCCACGGAAAAAAGTGAAAAAAATAAGGACTATATTGTGCAGAGTTTTGCTACGTATGATAAAATTAAGTTGCTGTCAGATAAGGGCTGTTTTATTCTGAGATTATTTTCGTCCTACTTTTGAAGTGAAATTTATATTTTTATTTATGTAATAACGGTGAAATTAGATACATGACAGTGATTTTTAATGCAATTATTTGAAAAGTCCTTGATCTAATTTGCATTTACTGGTCCTTTCCTGGGAACTCATCCAAAGAAAGGATATCAGAGTACTTAGAAATTTTATACAGACAAAAATACACACAGAAATATTTTATACCATGTATGGAACATTTGAAGAATATAAGCTTAGAAAAATACCAAAGTTCTAAGCAGAAGTTAAAAATGTGTTCCCAATTTCCTAGTTTGGGGTCAGGGATGGACAAACAAGTAGACCACTGAATGGTTCTCCTCTGATTTCCGATCAATTCAAGATAAAAGGGCTTTCCAGATGCTGTTTAGAAAACTTCAATGAAGAAAATTGTCAATAAATGAATTTAAACAAAACCTGGATGGAAACCAGAAAAGAGACAGAAGATTTCTGTCCTTCATATGAAAGTTGAAGAAGATGGTTCTTAATGATGTTTTCTTTCTAAGACCACACCATTTTGTAGTTAACTACTTTAAGAAGTGTCTTTTCACATCTGTCTTCTAAATTGACTTGAGGATTTTCAGCCTACCAATATTTATAAAAATAATGCCTTTATATACCTAAGCTATTAGAAAGGTGAGAAGATGTAAGTACTATGGAGTGGTGGCAAGTAGAGCTCTCTTCCTTCAATTCTTGGTATTTTCAATTTTTCTCATTTTTTTTCTGGGATTCTTTTTCATGAAGAAGTTACGGTCTTCTGGTCAACTGATATGTAGTATCAATCCTGTGTGTCTCCTATGGTCGTTGTTGAATATAATTTCAAACCTCAGCTCTAAAACTGTTGACCAGTTGAGATGAAATATAAGGGCAAAGAGTTAAAGAGTTATACATTTCAGCTTTATAACAGAAACAAGGGATCTAGTTACTTGTGAGAACTCTTGAGGCTACAGAAATTTTCCAGTAGCTGTTATCACATATGGGAGCTAAGGCTCAAGAGATAGAACTTGTCAAGTATTTCCTGAGTAAATCAACTCCCCAAACCAAAAAGAAAGAACAAAATCTTTAAAGATAACAAAAACATTTTGGGGGCTTCCCTGGTGGCGCAGTGGTTGAGAGTCCGCCTGCTGCTGCAGGGGGCACGGGTTCGTGCCCTGGTCTGGGAAGATCCCACAATGCCGCGGAGCGGCTGGGCCCGTGAGCCATGGCCGCTGAGCCTGCGCGTCTGAAGCCTGTGCTCCGCAACGGGAGAGGCCACAACAGTGAGAGGCCCGCATACCGCAAAAAAAAAAAAAAAAAACCAACAAACAAACAAAAAAACATTTTGTGTGTGCGTTGCCAGATCCCTCTGCCAAGGGCTCTGTTTAGATCCCATGACTTTCCACACACAGTCTTACCTTTCACTTTCACTTTCTAAATAAAATGCAGAGTTTCTAGTTTAGCCTCTGACACTTACAGAAGCTATAGCTTCAAATCGTCTTCTCTCCACCATTTTCCTCAGTGGAACTATTTCCTCTCCAGTCCTCACCATTTTTGGTTTTCTTCTTTGTTCACACTGTCGCTTCCAATTAAAATGTTCTTGTTTTTTTCTACCTGTTGGAGTGTCGTGTATCTTTCAAGGATCAATTAAATACCAGTTTATCCAAAAAAAAAAGTCTTTTTGATTACTCTACCCAAAGTAATCTGGGGCTCTTCTGTTACATTCCATATGGGGATGATTTCTGTTCAATTTATCTTGCACGCTATATTACAAATGCCCAGAAGGCAAGAATTGTTCTCTATTTATCCCTCTAACTGCCACGGCTCCTATAATGAACTTAGGTTGATAGACAAAACTATTAGAGCTGCTCAGAATTGATTCTAAGTATGCTTGAGTGCTCATGTGTTTGCACATATATGTACACTCGCAGGGAAAAGTTACAGTCTGCCGCAGACTGAGAACTGACCCAAAGTTTCAGCCGGTAGAATTTATCTCAGAACATAAAATCTTTAGCAGTGCCACTGGAAGCCCTTTTACTTAAGTAGCAATGGAAATCAGATCCAGCAAATTCACTTGGCCAAAATTTTTATTTATATACAATTCTACTACAGTCCGGTAGATTTCTAGGACTACAAATGTGACAACTAAGGACAAAAGGGTCACTAATGAGAAAGAACCTACTTTCAGCAATATTTAGGCCTGCTACACATAGAGTACCTAATGAAATCTTGCCTTTTAGGTTACTAAAGACGTTATGTTTAATGTTTCTTTATAATATTCCATCTGTGTGACTCCGGAGTAAAATCTCCATCCACCAGGTAGAAGTTAGAAGACTTTGTTATGAAAAATATTAAATGACTTTTTCTAGGCGCTCTAACTTCCCCAAAGCAACCGGCAATGTTTCAAAACCAAATACTAATTCACATCTCTACAAAGAGTACATTTCATAGAGATGTCGAGCAGCCCTCAAACTTCAATATGCATAGAAAACATTAGGCTGGGGGTTCTCGTTAAAACTCAATATTTTTGACGAAGTAGTTGAGGGCAGCACCTGAATTCTGCATTTTTAACAGCTTCCCCTGGGTGATGCCAATGTTGCTGGTCCACGGACTGTACTTTGAGGAGCACATATGTAGAGTATTAGAATCAATCATAACTAAATATTAAATGAGTTTAATGTCAGTGCATATAAAGCACTAATACAGATACATATAAACCATAAAATCATGATGGAGGCTCCACATTTAACAGAAAATAAAATAAACGTTAGCCTAGGCAGGCCTGACACAGCTTCTGTATCCTCACAGTTGTCATTTAAAAATGTTTAGCCCTTATTCAACATTCACGCTTAACTATATTGAACACATCCAGGGATTAGTTACCGTTAAAATCATTCCTTGTGGCCCATAAACCATGAATATCAATTTTCACAAGTATGTCACGGGTCAGAGGCAATCTTGAAAGGGTGCAAGGAAAGAGGGTGTGTGAGCCGTGAAGACAACAATTAACCTCAAAAAGAAGATCCGCACTTTCTCTTTCACACAATAAACAAGGACAGGAGACTCAGTGCTTTGTGAAATTAATTGGTCAAATACGAAGGTTTAAGGATCTGATTCTGTTGTAATGACATTAGATTCACTTGTCACACAAACCTTCACAATTAGTCTCATGAATTCTTTGATGCACTACTGTCATAAGTTTCATTTAATAAGTTCATATTAAAAGCTACAAACTGACATGTGCCTTAACTTCCAGTTGTCCCTCATTATAAATATCCATTCAATGGTACTTTGTAAAAGAAAAAAAAAATATACACAGATGTGATTCCAGACTAAAGACTCATATTAGCACAAAGGCCTTGCCCTATTCAAGGTGTGAGGAGACTGGAGACACGGTCCACACCTTTACACAAGGAGCAAGGCCAGGAGGCAGTACATGCCAGTGCAGAGACATGAGAGAGAAAACAGGAAGGTATGAAGCCTGCACGATCCAGCTGGTCAGGTGAGATCACCACTGTAGCAGCCCGAAGGAAGGAAGGCCTTCCACGCATGTTACTGCAGCAGGAGGAAGGGTGGGAGATTTGTGGCGAGGATGAACATGACCTTAACAGAGGCTTTATTTGGGGAGATGAAGAGGAACAGCTTCACACTCCAGTTAACAGCTTTGGCCTTGATTTTGTTCACTCGACAGATACTATTGAAAGTCTATTTGAACAGTAAGAAGCTAGAGATCTGTAAAAATGCAGCCCCTAACTATAAAAACCTTTGAATTTTGTCTCATAGATAGTAAAGAATCATTATAGATATAAAGAGTTGAACGTATCATTACGCCCAAAGTATCTCTTTCATTTTGAAAAACTTAGGTGAATATATGTTTACATGGACACACGCATACACATACACATATACACACATATTTCCCCTTATGTAACTGATTAAATTATTGATTTTGTCACTGAAGAACAGACCTGTTCTAAGACTTTAAGATGACTTCTTAGTTTTATTGGCTGATCAGTAAAATAAAGCATCTGTCAAGTCAATCACTTGACTGTTTTGAAGGTTTATGTTTTTTTCCCAAACTGGATGCTTAAAGGATTTAAACAGTTTGAAAAATTCTGTAAAATCATCTTGAGTTTTGTGATATGTCACCCTTAATGATAATAGCTCGTGCATAATCTCTTTTTTGAACATTATGAATGGTATTAAATCATTTTCCACTACCAACTGTACAGGGACTGATCAGAGAGATAAATCAATTATCTCTGTATTTGGCTATTTCATTCATATATCCAACTGACAGTGGCAACTCCCCAACACCACCCTGCAAAAATGAAAAGAGGAAGTAACACCAAAATGCAGTTACTCTCTTATGTTATTTAGGGAATATAAGCAAAATAACCAATGAGAAATGGGTTAAAAAGATCAAAAGAATTCTGATTGGATTTTGATTTCAACCATACCTGCTTATCTGTGTTATTCCTCCCTACTTCACTATTAATATGTGTGGATTTTACGCTGACAAAACTGATAATTTCCAAAACAATTTTTTTCCATTGCTGTATTGACATCATCCTATTCATCGATCTCAAATGATCAAAGCTATCAGATAATTCCGTTTTAAGTTCTATATAAAACACATTCATTATTTTATTATATGACTCATTTGCTGAGTCAATAAAAAGCATGTTATACCTGCCATACTTTTGGCTTTCCTAACAATGCATGTTTAAAATAATGTCTTATGCATAATGGAAAAAAAGGTTAAGTATGGAATCATTTTATTCAGTGTCTCAATAAAGATTTCAAAAGAACAACAAAACCCAAAACCCTACCTCCAGGGTGCAAGACTCTAGGAAGCCACACTAGATTACCTAGTCTGAGAGAGGCCGAGGATGACCTTTACAAGTGATGTCAGTTTCCTAGTGGGGAACCCTGGGGGTCTCAGAGCAGGGATATGAAAGGTGCTTGTGGGGTTTTTGAGACTGTCCTCTTGTGCTGAGGAGTCAATTGCTTAAAAAGAGATGGCAAACTGCAAGGTTGGGAAAGCTACCTGCCGCTATCTTTGAAGAATACCCCTTTACCCTGGTAGAAATTGTTAGAGGGAATGGGTCCATGCCTGTCTCTCATTCTTGCACGTGAAGCTGGTTCTCATGGGTCCAGATCCATTTTCCAAATAGTCCCAGGGGACTAGCTGGTTTAGTTGGTGCCTGCCAGACAAGGAGCTAATCCCGGCACTTCAACTCTCATAGAATCCATTAGCCAACACTCTACCTGTGTTTTCTCTGCCCTACCTGCTCAGTACCTCTTTCATCCTCTCTATGTGGAGCCTCAATTAGCTATCTTCAAATGGTATTTACTTTGCCTGTCTCTTGGGGACTTAATTGCTTGGAACTCTTGATGTCTTCCCAGAGGATCTGTCCTTCTGCCCAGGATGCTGTTCTCAATCCTATTGGTTCTTTCCTCCAGGTAAGTTCTGCTGGGAATGAGAAGTCCATCCAGACACCACTATGCTGTTTCGTTTACGTGAAACCGGAGCAAGTTACAATAATAACTTCTTTGTCACGTTTTCTGGAGTATGAAGTATCTATCTAATAATCTATAATTCCACTAAAAGGCCAAATTATTTCCCATTCCAATAAACAACTGTGCATGACTAAAACAAATATAAAATGAACACAATCAATATAACATTATCAATAAAATGGTAGTAAAGTTTCGTAAATTTAAAGAGGGAAATGATTTGCATATCTTTTAAACACAGCAAGTGGAGAAAATAACGAAATATTCATTCTGTAGTAACTCTGCTTATAATTCCTGTCTATAAAATTTAACCCCATCACCATCTTTCATTCAATGAAAAGGGAAGGTCACTATGAGGTTATATCTTCAGTAGACCCAATTAATTCTTATATTTTCTTTCTTTACTAAAACACAGATTAACAAAAAACAGATTTACGCAGAGTGTGCAACAATGGCAAATCCTCCTACAGGATGATTGCATTTGGCTCTTACTACTTATTATAGGTTGAATTGTGCTCTCTTCCCCCCCCCCAAATATGTTGAATTTCTAACCCCTAGTACTTCAGAGTGTGACCTTATTTGGAAATAGGATCATTGTAAGTGTAATGTCAAGAGCAGGATGGGGCCCTAATCCAGTATGACCGCAGAAGATGGGCATATAAAGACACGGACCCTCAGGGAAAATGCCATGCGAAGACGTGGGAGGTAGAGGACTGGAGTGATGCATCTGTAGGTCAAGGGGCATGTGGGGCTACCAGAAGCTAGGAGAGAGATTGAACAGATTCTCCCTCAGAGCCTTCAGAAACAGTCAACCCTGCAAACAGCTTGGTTTTGGACTTCAAGCCTTCAGAACAGTGAGACAATACACTCTGTTGTTTTAAGCCACCCAGTTTGTGGTACTTTATTATGAGCACTAGGAAACTGACATATGATTTAATACAGCTGATAAAAGGAGGTTCAATAGAGCAAAGGATAGTTCAGTCGCAGAAGGAAACCATACCAAGTTTACCGGCCTTTCAGTCTTTGTCAAATATACGTGACATATCTGACATATGTATATGTGTGCGTATATACACACACTCACGCACACATGTATATACAGTCACTGTGTCAAGGTAAACTTCTCATTTTTTCTATTAGATACATTTGATTTACACACATATACATGTGCATAATAAATGCAACAATGGAAGCCCTGAGGAGGAGAAATAACTCCTTCTCTGGGGATCAAGGATGAGGAATATTTTAAATCAATGTGATGCTTGCTTGTGGGGCAAGAGAAAAGAAAAGATGTACAAGGAAGAATACGAGTAGAAGTAAGGGCAACATACCTCCTGGCGGGCCCTGGGCAGTCCCAGTTTATGTCTGTTGTACTAACTTAATTGCTAAGGTTCTCCTTCCACTTTCAAAAAGTCCTGTTGTGATGAAGAATTATATTTTTACAGGACAAGCATTCTAGAAATACAATTTCTAGTTCCTCTTTGTACCCTAACTATTCTTATCTTCAGCAAATCACTTTGTACAATGGGAATTGTGATGGTCTAACCTTTCTCTCAAAGTCAACTATGAAATAAAAAGGATCTGAAAAATGTGAACAAGCTTTCAAAGTTATAAGCATTATCTAAATGCCAGACATTTCTGCCACAATCCCAGTAAAGTACTAGCACTCAGTTACAGGAAGCCGTTTTCTTCTTGAATCTGCACCGCTCTTCTACAGCTTGTACCAATTATATTTCATTTTCTTGGCGGCCACTGCAACATGCTCTTGACCTCATTCTATTGCACTAGTAGTTGCCTCTGACTTGCTCTAATTAAGGGGGAAGAAAGAGAAGACAGGAGCTAATATTTATTGAAAGCCTCCATCATTAGAAGCACTGAGCAAGGCACTTAACATTTATTATGACAGTAGTTGCTGTCATTTATTGAATTTTCACTACATACCAGGCGTTGTACTAAGCAACTTTCATAGATTTAATGCTCATCATCCACATTTGAAATGGTTACAATAATCGTTATTATATAAGGAAGTGGGGCCTCAACACTTCAAGCAATATTTCTAAACATGACTTCAGATTCAAAATGTCTGATTCTACGCACAGTTCTGTTCTTTTGAACTGTGTGGCCCTGGACAAATCACTTACTATCCGCATTCTCTTTCCTCATCTGACAATGGGCATAATCATAATATCTACTGCATCGAGTTATTATGAAGATTAAATGAGTTAAGATAAGTAAGGGCTAAAAAATACCTAGCATATAGTAAGTGCTCTGAAATGTCAGGGATAGCATCTTGCTACTACTATCACTATTGTTGTAATCATTATTACTGTCATCATAATTATCTTTATGTATTCAAGGGCATACAACCAGTAGGTGACAAAATAAAATTCAAATTTAGGCATTTTGAGCACTGACCCATTCATTCAATCAACAAGTATTTATTTAGTGTGTGCTATGGTGCCAGGAATAAAATGATGGAAAGGAATGGATGTTCTTATTTGTGTAGCACATTTTTAGTTTCAAAGACTCATATTCTGTTAGAAAAAATTTAAACCCATTTTTGTGGCAGTTGGAAATATAAGGTGCACATAAGAACACATAGTTAGGTGTACATCTCCCACTCTAGGAGAGCCATGTAAGTCTATATGTGAAAGTTGAGTCAGAAGTTAACAATACTAGAGGTGGGGGAAGAGTGTCCTAACCAATGGAAAGAACATAGACCAAAGTCCCGAAATGAGAGTTTGAATGGGTAATGGAAAGACGGTGTGTGCCTGGAGAGCAGGTTTTGATGGGTTAGAGAAAAATCAGAGAGCATAGGCAGGAGCTGGATGAAGAAAGTCTTATAGAACAGTGGTGGTCAGAGGTTGGAGAGGAGGGGGTAATGAGGAGTTGTTGTCTAACGCGTACAGAGTTTCAGTTTTGCAAGGAACATCTGAAAACGTTCTGGAGGTCTGTTGCAGAGCAATGTAAATATACTTGATGCTACAGAACTGTACACTTACAAATGACTAAGAAGGTAAATTTTATGTTATAGGTTTTTTAAACACAGTTTTAAAATCATTAAAAAAAGAAAGTCATAAATTTTCTTAAGGAGTTTTGATTGTATCTGAGGGGTACTGAGAAACTATTATGAGGTTTTCAGAGACGGAACTGAAACAAGAAAAAGAATTACAGATTTTCCAGCCTCTGGATATCAGCCTTTGTAGATGCTGAAAAGAATAACAATGAACACATCTGTTCTGATAATTTTTTCTTCTTCTAATAGGTCTCAAATTTTAAGCTTAAAGAGAGAAAAATGAATTCATCATTTATTCTGGCATCCAACACATCATTTGAAACCGTATATTTCGTAAAATCTTCTAAACATCAGAAACGAGAAAATGAGAAAATCAATATCCACACAAATAAGAGGTATCCATTTAAAGTGTCCTTAAACCCCCTCCTCTTCCCCCAAGAATTAGTCACCAATGGGATTTCAGTGGCTGAAAATAGTGACTCTGGTAAATTAAGTATCACTAGATGCCATCCTCCATATAATGTCCACTTACGGTCTTAAAATAGCTACTTAGTTGCCCTGTTATTATTTTCTTCAGACTAAATCACTGGTTCTCGGATTATGTACTTTTAGAACATCTGGGATCTATACTGAAGTTTTCCATACTGAAATTAAAAAAAAAAAAAAAAATGGCAGGCCTTTCCAGTTCACTGGGGAGAAAAATAGTAGATAGGGTTTCCATTTCAAGTTTTCTTCAAAAATATTTCTTGCTAAGCTCTGAGGTCTGTTTCTACCTGTCCTAAACAAACATTAATGAAAAAGCAGCAAATTGATATTACTGGAAAGTTTAGAAATAGCTAATTATTTCTGTCACTGACTTTGGGGTTATAGTGATATATGCAAAAATATAATATATACATTCTCCTAGTCAAATATTTACTATTTCATGTCACTGAATTAATAAAGCAATACTATAAAGAGTTATATAAAGACAGGACTACCAGGTGTCCAGCCATTTGGGTGAGTTTTCCCACCACAGGCCAAGAGGTCTACCTTACTTGATCAAAAGCTGCCCCACCCCACTGGCACCCTGTCCTAATATTTTCTTCCTAATGCTTTGCACTGTACATTTAAATAAACATCATAGTCCCAGTAATTCGATCTTCTTAGTTTGGTCTTCAAATCTTTCTGTCCCCTGAGCTCTGGGAGAGCCTGCCAAGCAACATACTTTGAGTTACCATAACATCAAGGAACCTTCCCCACTGTGGTGACCATTTTTTCTTTCTCACTTCTTTCAGCTGAGGTAGAAATATTATGAAACCTGGGCATGATAGGAAAGGAAACAGACTGCAATACACTACACCACCAAGGCAAAGCCTTATTATATACATAAAATCTGTAAATATGTCTGTATCTGTATATCTCTATATTGATGTCTATATCTAGATCTGTATCCGTTATCTCTATCCGTATCCATATCCATATCTATCTATCACAGAGAGAGAGACTGAATGAGATACCTTGACATCAATATCTGGTAAAATATCCTAATGAAGAGACTTTGTCTCATCTAGGTGACAGTAATATTAAAAAAAAAATCAAGAAACAGAAAACCAAGTACATTTGACTTAAAAACAGCACCTAAAAATTCATGTGATTATGTCAAAATGGCCGTTCTGTGTTGTCAAACATGTAAAGCATAATAGCTAGAAGTCTCTTCTATCACAGAAATATTCACCAGATGACCAAGATCAATAAAGTTAGTGGAAACAGTGCAAAATACCCAATGATGTATTGGGACATACTTTAACGGAGTTTACAATTTCTCCCGCAAAATATTCTCTGTGCCGAGGTCAACTATGTGATCTCAAGAGTCAAGCCCTTTAGAGAACTACATTTGATTAGTAATTTTCCAGCCACTGGACTGAAAGAACCAAGACAGATTATAAAGTGATTTATCTTACAACTTGGGAGTAGCTTATGCACAGAGGATATCAGTCCCTGCTTTTCAAGTCAGTGCAAATTACTGCATCCTTAACAATGTGTTAAACAAGAGCTGCTCCTCAGCCCCTGAAAGAGCTATCTAGTAGGTATATTTGCCACTTCTCTGAATGAGAGTTATCACTGAATGGAAAGAAAATACGTTGCTAGGATTAGAATACTACAGAAATCCCCACCACCACATGCACAAGCAGCTTAGCAGAGAAGATACTGAAATCTCACAACTTTCTCATTTTTCAACTTTGTTGTGTTAATTGCAATTTACATATTTTCATTACACCACAATGTTCAACAAACCATAAATACCCATTTCCAAAGAGCTGGTATCATCAGAATCTGTCCTGAATGAATCCAGTCCAGTGGGGTTTCTAAATTTCTCCCTAAAATATTTATCTAACGACAAAATTCCAAGGCTCAGTATCAGGTTAATGTGGATGGGACAGTATAGTTTGGTTATATAAGTGACAGCATATGAAAGTGTCATCTTATTTTGATTAGCTGTTAGAGCTGAGCACATAAACTTGCACACCCACTCACATAATATTTATCTATTTAGTTCCAACTATGTGTATGTATATAATAAATGTATATAGTATTAACATACAGTTAACACTATTTAAGAATAGATTTTAAAATAAGGATAGGTTTTTAAAATGAGGACAGATTTTTAAAAGAAATTAACTGGTCTCTCATAATACCATTTAGTAAATAGAATTCCTGCCCATTCATGTTTTATATTCACAATAAATGAAAAGAGATAGCTTGCTTGCCTCATTTATAAAACCTATTCTCACTGATTGCTCCTGAAACATCCTTAGTTTATTTAAGCCTACTAAATTAAAAAATATTTAAATTAATAAATATTACC
Source organism: Phocoena phocoena (assembly GCF_963924675.1). NCBI lineage: Eukaryota > Metazoa > Chordata > Mammalia > Artiodactyla > Phocoenidae > Phocoena > Phocoena phocoena. The sequence continues at coordinate 76,274,249 of NC_089236.1, forward strand.
TAGATTTGGGTGGTTTTAAAAGGAATGAAATATTTGGAGAGTAGCTATTATTAACCTTTATAAATATTTGAGGAACATATTATGTCTATGACAAATCACATTCCTTTAGGGTCTAATAAACTAGCTGTTTTAAATTCCTCTTTATGTAGGTCACATTACTCTCTTTTATAAAAATAAATATATTTTAGCTGAGTTTTTTCTTTGCTCATTGTAAAAATTTACAAAAACCATAAAGAAGAGAAAGATCATCCATCTTTACACTCTGTGATTATTCTTCATGTTGAGTTGGGAGGTGGGTGTAATTACAGATACAGGTGCAGCTGCAATAAGCCTATTTTCAGTGCCATTCCCTTTCTAGCACAAGAGCACTGTGGCTAATGGCTACCTGAGAACCTTAGTAAGTCTCACCAAGGGTGGTGTTAGTAAGATGAATCTGTATCATCCCTAGAGATCAAGTAAATAAAACAGACATCTTTCATATTAGACAGCAAGCTAAAGCAAACAGCAGCTTAGCAGATGTGTTAGAAATTCTGCTTTGCAAAGGAGTAAGTTGTAGATAACGATGTGCTCACCAAAACATTTCCTTTTTAAATCAAGCGAAAATCAAAGAAAATGTATGACTAGGTCACTAAAAATTTTCTTTCGAGTGAAATTATACTACACAACAGATCAAAATGCAGGCTTATTAGCATTAATAATAATAGGAGGAATACATA